>NC_057805.1:419648597-419688557 GCF_018294505.1 Triticum aestivum | reverse complement strand
GGAAGGCGGCGGGCGGCCCGGGCAGGGTGGCGGGGCGACGTGCCCAGCAGGTGGCGGGGGTGGTGGGGGTCGGGGGTAGTGGCCGGCGGCTGCGGTGGGGGTCGGGGAAGGAGAAAGATCTTGGCAGAGAGAGAAGAGAGAGAGAGAGGAGGCGTGGGGGGGGCGTTAGCCATCAGGTACTAACTTCTTTACCATCTGCTAGCAGACGATAAAGAACTGGCTAATGGCAAATAGTATCTTTGCCATCAGCCAGTTCTTTGCCGTCAGTTTTTTCTAAGCAGACGACAAAGACCTTCTTTGCCGTCAGCTAACAGACGACAAAGATCTGGCCGATGGCAAATTCTCTGATTCCAGTAGTGCTTGTGTGCACCTTGATCCAAATGGTCCAAGGCGCTGATCTAGAAACCGACCGCCGCCACTGCACAACCATCCTTCTGCGTCAAACCATAATCCATAGATTGCATCTCATTGTTGAAGGCAACCATTGGATGTAGAGAGATACCCCTTATAAAGACCTTTGGGTGGCCATTACAATCCGCGGCGACCACCGACGCAGGCACGTCACTGCCGACTACCACCTCACTAAAGAGAGCCCATCCTAGATCCATCGGCCCACGGGCTGACATGGACGGATCTAGAGCACAAAAGGTAGATCGAATCGATGTCCAAGAACGAGAGTGTCCTAGCACCCACGACCCCAAGTCCACCTCCACTGAAGCTCCCGTCGGCAGCGCCCAATGCCTAGCCCTCTCAACACTTGAGCAGCCGCACCTAAGCCTTGCGCCGCTGTGGCTCAGTCCGCACAACCTCTAACACCAGGGTCAAGGAAGCCTTGCGGGAGTGCATCCGGAATCACGATCCAGATCAACAACGGGAGGCGACCAACGCTACATGGGGGAGCATAGGGACGATGGAGAAGCAGGAAAAAAGAGAAGATGAGTGCACCCGCCGCCGTGCGCCTATGGCAGCATCCTTCGACGGCGGCGAGGGGCGGTGTGGCTTTGCGGAGGAGTTTTTGGTGCCTGCGATGGCTGTCTCTGGAGTCGCCCTAGCGACCTGGGAGGTGATACGTCTCCAACGTATCTATAATTTTTGATTGTTCCATGCTATTATATTATCTGTTTTGGATGTTTATGGGCTTTATTAAACACTTTTATATTATTTTTGGGACTAACCTATTGACCGAGAGCCCAGTGCCAGTTCCTGTTTTTTCCCTTGTTTCAGTGTTTCGAAGAAAAGGAATATCAAACGGAGTCGAAACGGAATGAAACCTTCTGGAGAAGTTATTTTTGGAACGAAAGCTACCCGATAGACTTGGAGTGCACGTCAGGAAAGAAACGAGGGAGCCACGAGGCAGGGGGCACGCCCACCCCCTGGGCGCGCCCTCCACCCTCGTGGGCCCCTCGTGGCTCCCCTGACGTATTTCTTCCGCCTATATATACCAATATACCCTAAAACCATCGGGGAACAGAATATATCGGGAGTTCCGCCGCCGCAAGCCTCTTTAGCCACCAAAAACCAATCGGGACCCTATTCCGGCACCCTTCTGGAGGGGAGAACCCTCACCGGTGGCCATCTTCATCATCTCGGCGCTCTCCATGACGAGGAGGGAGTAGTTCACCCTCGGGGCTGAGGGTATGTACCAGTAGCTATGTGTTTGATCTCTCTCTCTCTCTCTCTTGTTCTTGATTTGGCACGATCTTGATGTACCGCGAGCTTTGCTATTATAGTTGGATCTTATGTTGCTTCTCCCCCTCTACTATCTTGTAATGGATTGAGTTTTCCCTTTGAAGTAATCTAATCGGATTGAGTCTTTAATGATTTGAGAACACTTGATGTATGTCTTGCCGTGCGTATCCGTGGTGACAATGGGATATCACGTGATTCACATGATGTATGTTTTGGTGATCAACTTGCGGGTTCCGCCCATGAACCTATGCATAGGGGTTGGCACACGTTTTCGTCTTGATTCTCCGGTAGAAAATTTGGGGAACTCTTTGAGGTTCTATGTGTTGGTTGAATAGATGAATCTGAGATTGTGTGATGCATATCGTATAATCATACCCACGGATACTTGAGGTGACATTGGAGTATCTAGGTGACATTAGGGTTTCGGTTGATGTGTGTCTTAAGGTGTTATTTTACTACGAACTCTAGGGCTGTTTGTGACACTTATAGGAATAGCCCAATGGATTGATCGGAAATAATAACTTTGAGGTGGTTTCGTACCCTACCATAATCTCTTCGTTTGTTCTCCGCTATTAGTGACTTTGGAGTGACTCTTTGTTGCATGTTGAGGGATAGTTATATGATCCCATTATGTTATTATTGTTGCGAGAACTTGCACTAGTGAAAGTATGAACCCTAGGCCTTGTTTCCTAGCATTGCAATACCGTTTACGCTCACTTTTACTATTAGTTACCTTGCTGTTTTTATATTTTCAGATTAGAAAAACCTATATCTACCATCCATATTGCACTTGTATCACCATCTCTTCGCCGAACTAGTGCACCTATACAATTTACCATTGTATTGGGTGTGTTGGGGACACAAGAGACTCTTTGTTATTTGGTTGCAGGGTTTTTTGAGAGAGACCATCTTCATCCTACGTCTCACGGATTGATAAACCTTAGGTCATCCACTTGAGGGAAATTTGCTACTGTCCTACAAACCTCAGCACTTGGAGGCCCAACAACATCTACAAGAATAAGGTTGTGTAGTAGACATCAAGCTCTTTTCTGGCGCCGTTGCCGGGGAGGCTAGGTAAGCGGCACTCACACCCCGTCAACTAAGCTCTTTTCTGGCGCCGTTGCCGGGGAGGTGAGTGCTTGAAGGTATATCTTTAGATTTTGCAATCGAATCTTTTTGTTTCTTGTTTCATCACTAGTTTAGTATATAAAAGAAAACTACAAAAAAATGGAATTAAGTTTGTCTCATACGCTTCATCTTTTTAATATCTTTCGTGAGAATGATGGAAAGGAAAATTGTGCTCAAGTGCTAGAAGAAGAATGCATTAGAATGTTTGGCACTAAATATTTGAATGATGAGCATGATTGCAATGTTGTTAGTATGAATTCCTTGAATATCCATGATGCTAATGATATGCAAAGCCACAAGCTTGGGGAAGCTATATTTGATGATATTTTTTGTCCCCCAAGTTTTGATGAGCAAATTTGTTATGATGATAGCATGCCTCCTATTTATGATGATTATATTTATGAAAGTGGGTTTGGAAGAGTGTCAACTTTATGAAGTAATGATCCCACTATTTTGGAGGATGTTGAATCTTATAATATTTATGAAAGTGGATTTGGAGAGGTCATGACTTTATTTAGTGATGTATCCACTATTTCGGAAGAGGTTTCAATCGATTATGATGAGAACAAAGTTGCTACTTATGATGATTATTGTGATAGACCTTATGCTATAAAAATTAGTGATGATTATATTTATAAAACTTGTCATGATTATGATTACCCTTTTTCTGAACATTACTCTTTTAATGTGGAAACAGTTTATAGTATTCAAGTCTCTTATGATACTCCCACTATTCCGAATGAGAAGAAATTTGCGTGTGTGGAGAGTAGTAAATTTTCTATGCTTGTAGATCATGAAAATAATGCTTTATGTGCTGGTTATATGGTTGAATTCATTCATGATGCTACTGAAAATTATTATGAGGGAGGAACATATGCTTGTAGGAATTGCAATAATATCAAGTTTCCTCTCTATGTGCTTAAAGTTTTGAAGTTATGCTTGTTTTGCCTTCCTATGCTAGTTGATTATTGTTCCCATAAGTTGTTTGCTCACAAAATCCTTATGCATAGGAAGTGGGTTAGACTTAAATATGCTAGTCATATTCTTCATGATGCTCTCTTTGTGTCAATTCTTATCTTTTTGTGAGCATCATTGGAATCATCATGCCTAGCTAGGGGCGTTAAACGATAGCGCTTGTTGGGAGGCAACCCAACTTTATTTTAGTTTCTTGATTTTTGGTTCTGTTTAGTAATAAATAATCCATCTAGCCTCTGTTTAGATGTGGTATTGTGTTTTAATTAGTGTTTGTGCCAAGTAGAACCTTTGGGAAGACTTGGGTGAAGTCTTTATGATCATGCTGTAAAAAACAGAAACTTTAGCGCTCACGAGATTAGCTTTAACTTTTTACTGGAGAGTGCTATTTAGTTGATTCTTTTTGCAGATGATTACTAGACAAATTCCTCAGGTACACCAATTTATTTTAGAATTTTTGGAGTTCCATAAGTATACGTTTGATACAGATTACTACATACTGTTCTGTTTTTGACAGATTCTGTTTTCATTGTGTTGTTTGCTTATTTTGATGAATCTATGGCTAGTAAAATAGTTTATAAACCATAGAGAAGTTGGAATAAAGTAGGTTTAACACCAATATAAATAAATAATGAGTTCATTACAGTACCTTGAAGTGGTGTTTTTTTTTCTTTCGCTAACGGAGCTCACGAGTTTTCTGTTAAGTTTTGTGTTGTGAAGTTTTCAAGTTTTGGGTAAAGATTCGATGGACTATGGAATAAGGAGTGGCAGGAGCCTAAGCTTGGGGATTCCCAAGGCACCCCAAGGTAATATTCAATGATAACCAAGAACCTAAGCTTGGGGATGCCCTGGAAGGCATCCCCTCTTTCGTCTTCGTTCATCGGTAACTTTACTTGGACCTATATTTTTATTCACCACATGATATGTGTTTTGCTTGGAGCGTCATGTCATTTTATTTTGTTTTGCTTGCTGTTTGAATAAAGTATCAAGATCTGAAATTCTTAAAATGGGAGAGTCTTCACATAGGTGCATAATTATTCGACTACTCATTGATCACCGCTTATATCTTTCGGAGTAGTTTGTTGTTTGCTCTAGTGCTTCACTTATATCTTTTAGAGCATGGTGGTTGTTTTATTTTGAAGAAATAGATGAACTCTCATGCTTCACTTATATTATTTTGAGAGTCTTTAGAACAGCATGTTAATTTGCTTTTTTATGAATTTAGTCCTAATATGATGGGCATCCAAGATGGGTATAATAAAAACTTTCATATAAAGTGCATTGAATACTATGAGAAGTTTGATACTTGATAATTGTTTTGAGATATGAAGATGGTGATATTAGAGTCATGCTAGTTGAGTAGTTGTGAATTTGAGAAATACTTGTTCTAAAGTTTGTGATTCCCGTAGCATGCACGTATGGTGAACCGTTATGTGATGAAGTCGGAGCATGATTTATTTATTGATTGTCTTCCTTATGAGTGGCGGTCGGGGATGAGCGATGGTATTTTCCTACCAATCTATCCCCCTAGGAGCATGCGCGTAGTACTTTGCTTCAATAACTAATAGATTTTTGCAATAAGTATGTGAGTTCTTTATGACTAATGTTGAGTCCATGGATTATACACACTCTCACCCTTCACCCATTGCTAGCCTCTCTAATACCGCGCACCTTTCGCCGGTATCATACAACCACCATATATCTTCCTCAAAACAGCCACCATACCTACCTATTATGGCATTTCCATAGCCATTCCGAGATATATTGCCATGCAACTTTCCACCGTTCCGTTTATTATGACATGTTCCATCATTGTCATATTGCTTTGCATGATCATGTAGTTGACATTGTATTTGTGGCAAAGCCACCATTCATAATTCTTTCATACATGTCACTCATGAGTCATTGCACATCCCGGTACACCGCCGGAGGCATTCATATAGAGTCATATTTTGTTCTAAGTATCGAGTTGTAATTCTTGAGTTGTAAGTAAATAAAAGTGTGATGATCTTCATTATTAGAGCATTGTCCTAGTGAGGAAAGGATGATGGAGACTATGATTCCCCCACAAGTAGGGATGAGACTCCGGACGAAAAAGAAAAAAAAGAAAAAAAAGAGGCCATAAAAAATAGAAAAGGCCCAAATAAAAAAATGAATGAGAGAAAAAGTGAGAAGGGACAACGCTACTATCCTTTTACCACACTTGTGCTTCAAAGTAGCACCATGATCTTCATGATAGAGAGTCTCCTATGTTGTCACTTTCATATACTAGTGGGAATCTTTCATTATAGAACTTGGCTTGTATATTCCAATGATGGGCTTCCTCAAAATGCCCTAGGTCTTCGTGAGCAAGCGAGTTGGATGCACACCACTTAGTTTCTTTTGTTGAGCTTTCATATACTTATAGCTCTAGTGCATCCGTTGCATGGCAATCCCTACTCACTCACATTGATATCTATTGATGGGCATCTCCATAGCCCGTTGATACGCCTAGTTGATGTGAGACTATCTTCTCCTTTTTTGTCTTCTCCACAACCACCATTCTATTCCACATATAGTGCTATGTCCATGGCTCACGCTCATGTATTGCGTGAAGATTGAAAAAGTTTGAGAACACCAAAAGTATGAAACAATTGCTTGGCTTCTCATCGGGGTTGTGCATGATTTAAATATTTTGTGTGATGAAGATAGAGCATAGCCATACTATATGATTTTGTAGGGATAGCTTGCTTTGGCCATGTTATTTTGAGAAGACATGATTGCTTTGTTAGTATGCTTGAAGTATTATTATTTTCATGTCAATATTAAACTTTTGTCTTGAATCTTATGGATCTGAATATTCTTGCCACAATAAAGAAGGTTATATTGATAAATATGTTAGGCAGCATTCCACATCAAAAATTCTTTCTTTTATCATTTACCTACTTGTTGAGGATATAGACCTTAGAGTCACCCGCCAGGAGGGGCCGGGTTACTCATATGGTCATTGCCAGAAGCCCGGCGCCAAGCTTAAAGACGGTGGGCCAAAGATGGGCTTAAGACCCGGATATGGCTTAAGGCCCATAGTTACAATCATTATTATGGTAGAACTTGTAGTGTAAGGCAAGAATAGTTGAGAGTCCGAGCCGGACACTCTTATGAGCCGGCCGGGACTCTGAGAGCTGCAGGGCGTCAGCCTCCCTATATAAAGGGACGACCCGGCAGCAGTTTAAGGGCGACAACAATCTCATCGAGAGCTGGGCATAGCAGTTTAGCTCCCTGGTTATCGAAACCCTAATCAATACCACATCAAACTAGACGTAGGCTTTTACCTTCACCGTAAGGGGCCGAACTAGTATAAACCCTCGTGTTTCTTGTCCCGCATTAACCCCTTCAAGCTTCCTAGCTGCGATGGCTCCACGACTAAGTCCTAGCTCAAGGACATCTGCCGTGACAATTCCACGACAGTTGGCGCCCATCGTGGGGCCAGCGCACGGTGGATTTGAGTTCTTGAAGGGCAGCTTCGAAGGGCTCAAGGGATACGCTGTGGGCCGGATGACCAACAGTCCTCGCGGCAAGCTCTACATCGACGATGCAAACTGGGGCCCCGACGCCGGTTCAATTGAGCACGGGTACCGGGTCCCCTTCGGCGGAATTCATGTTTTCATTGGCAAGATTGGTGAGCCGGGCCCTGAGCCGGATCTCTGCGCCGATCTCATCGAAACGGCTCAGCGTGCACGACCCGCCCGGGCCCGGCCTGCCTTAAGGCGCGCTTTTGTGGGATGTATCCATGGAGGGCCCTCTGATCCATCTGGGTCCGGTGATGAGGCGGCCGCCGGCTCTGACGGCGAGTCGGCCACCGATGAGTCAAACTCGTTGTATCAACTTCAATATGGCAGGCTCATGGGTTGTTCCGACGGTGACAGTATTCCGGACCCGTTTGAGCCGCCAAGTCAGGTTGGAGTCTTTATGGCTGGCGCGCAGCCTGTTCAGAACCCCGCTGCTGGAGCGGGGAACCCGGTGCCTTCTCCGGCTCAGGTGCTGATGGATCTCACGGACAAGATGACGGCCCTGTTAACCACCACGGCCTGGATCGAGAGTTATGAGATGGCTATGGACAAGATGACGGCCCTGTACCCAAGGACTTCAAAGGCCCTAGGAAGGTGCCTAATTACACAGTAGACTTACAGCCTGCGGCCTGGATCGAGAGTTATGAGATGGCTATGGAGCTGCTGGAGGTCAGTGAGGCCGCCATGGCTAAGTATTTCACCATGATGTTAGATGGGACTGCCCGCACTTGGTTGAAAGGGCTACCACCGAATTCCATTGGGTCTTGGGCTGAGCTGAAAGCCCGGTTCATCCAAAACTTCAAAGATACCTGTAGGCAGTCTATGTCAATTGTGGATTAGACTAACTGTAAGCAGCAGGAGGGTGAGTCTACGACACATTGGGTTCGCCGGGTTAAGGAGATCATACACTCGTCAGACAAGATGGATGCCGGCTCAGCGGTTTTAATGCTGGAGCAGAATTGTCGTTTTGTGCCCCTGAAGATGAAACTCGGGCGGATTAAGCGCGACTGCAGTGATATGGGTACACTAATGGTGGCTCTTGTCAAGCGAGATCAGAAGCGGTCAGAAGCTTCATAAGAGGGCAGTGAATGCTGTTGAGCCGGCGGTCCCACGCTACTTGCGGTGGTCTGAGCAGCCTATAGTGTGGAGCAGGGAGGATCACCCTCCACGGGTGGATAATCCGGGTCACTTGGCCCTGGTGGTGGCTCCTCAAGTGGGAGGATATAAGTTCACAAGGGTGCTTATGGATGGAGGCAGCAGCATCAACATCCTCTATTATGAGACTTTCCGCCGTATGGGGTTGGTTGATAAAAACCTCAGCCAGTCAAACACTATCTTCCATGGTGTGGTACCTGGTAAGTCGGCTTATCCAGTCGGCAAGATCGAATTGGAAGTAGCCTTTGGAGATGAGAACAACTACAGGGTGGAGAAATTGACCTTTGAGGTGGTTAAGATAAGAAGCCCGTACCATGCTATATTTGGGCGGCCGGCTTACGCCAAGTTCATGGCTCGGCCGTGTTATGTGTACTTACAGCTCAAGATGCCGGGTCATAACGGGACCATTACGGTTCACGGCAGCCGGAAAGTGGCCCTGGAGTGTGAGGAAGGCGATGCAGCTTATGCAGAATCTGTTTGTGCAACAGAGGAGTTGAAGTTTTACAAGGACAATGTTGACCCAACTGATATGACCTTTCTGAAAAAGCCGACTACGGAGCAGGAGTCGGCGATGAAATTTAAGTCAGCTGACGAGACTAAACTTGTTGATTTCGTTCCAGGAGACTCATCTCAGCAATTTAGCATCAGTGCCAATCTGGATCCAAAATAGGAAGGCGCGCTCATCGAGTTCATCCGTGAGAATAGGGACATCTTCGCATGGAAACCTTCTGACATGCCAGGTGTACCTAGAGAACTCGCTGAGCACACTCTCAATGTTGATCCAAAATTTAAGCCGGTCAGGCAGTTCCTTCGGCGGTTTAATGAAGAGAGGCGGAAAGCTATTGGTGAAGAAGTGGCCCGGCTCTTGGTGGCCGGGTTTATTGTTGAAGTCTTCCACCTAGAATGGTTAGCTAACCCGGTGCTTGTACTCAAGAAGAACGGCACTTGGCGGATGTGTGTGGACTACACGGACTTAAACAAGGCGTGTCCGGCTGATCCTTTTGCCCTTCCCCGTATTGATCAAATTATTGATGCTACGGCGGGTTGTGCGCGCTTAAGTTTCTTGGATGCTTATTCTGGATATCATCAGATTAAAATGGCAGTTAAGGACCAGGAGAAGACGACATTCATCACTCCCTTTGGAGCCTTCTGCTATGTGTCTATGCCCTTTGGACTCAAGTGTGCACATGCGACTTATCAGCGTTGCGTGCAGAACTGTCTTCATAAACAGATTGGACGTAATGTTCATGCTTATGTGGATGATATTGTGGTTAAGTCCATAAAAGAGGAAACCCTGATAAATGATTTGAGAGAAACCTTTGATAATCTCCGGGTCTATAAGATGATGCTTAACCCGGCCAAGTGTGTCTTTGGTGTTCCTGCAGGCAAGCTCTTGGGTTTTTTGGTCTCTGACAGAGGCATTGAGGCTAACCCGGAGAAGATCAAGGCCATCACCTCCCTGGCTAAGCCGGCATGTATAAATGACGTTCAGCGTTTGGCGGGTCGCATCGCTGCTTTAAGCCGGTTTATAAGCCGTCTGGGTGAGAAGGCCATGCCATTATATCAGTTGATGAAGAAAGCTAATAACTTTGTCTGGAATGATGCAGCTAATACTGCCTTTGAGGATTTGAAGAAGCAGCTGGCAGAGCCTCCAGTCCTTGCTGCTCCGGTTGATAAGGAGCCCTTATTATTATACGTGGTGGCGAACACGCGAGCCGTCAGTGTGGCTATGGTGGTGGAGCGCAAGGAGGAGGGTAAGGATCATCCGGTTCAGCGGCCGGTTTATTATGTCAGCGAAGTGCTCATTGAGTCCAAGCAGCGGTATCCGCATTGGCAGAAGCTTGTTTATGGTGTGTTCATGGCAAGCCGGAAGCTTAAGCATTATTTCCAGGGTCATCCCATAACCGTGGTCAGTTCTGCCCCTCTTGGTGATATCATTCAAAACAGAGGGGCCACAGGGAGAGTGGCTAAGTGGGCCATCGAGCTCGGACCTCATGGTCTCAAGTACGTGCCACGCACTGCTGTTAAATCTCAGGCCTTGGTGGATTTCATCAATGATTGGACAGAGTCACAAGTGCCCGAGCAGAAGCCGGATAACACATATTGGACTATCCACTTTGACGGGTCCAGGCAGTTGGAGGGCTCGGGGGCTGGAGTTGTATTGGCTTCCCCTAAAGGTGACAAGTTCCATTATGTGCTACGGTTGATGTTTCCTTGCACTAACAATGCGGCTTAGTACGAGGCCTTGCTTCACGGTCTCCGGATGGCTAAGGAGATGAGCTTGAGCCGGGTAAGGTGTTTCGGTGACTCAGACTTGGTGGCTCAACAAGTATCAGGCAAGTGGGACTCTAAGGACCCTCTCATGGCGGCTTATCACTGTGAGGTTGATGCTATTGCTGGGCACTTTCAGGGTTACCAAGTGGAACACATCGATCGCAGGAAGAACGAGGCGGCGGATGCTTTAAGCCGGCTAGGCTCTCAGCGAAAACCGGTGCCGCCTAACACTTTCCTGGACGTCCTGTATAGCCCTTCTGTTAAGTTGCCTACAGAGGAAGACTTGGTTGTCCCTGACCCGGAGGCACGATTGGTGGCGGCTCTTCATATCATACCAGACTGGACAATGCCATATCTGGCTTACATGACCCGGGGCGAGTTGCCTGAGGACGAAACTTTGGCCAGGCAAATAACCCGGCGGGCTAAGTCAATGATTGTTATCAATGGAGAGTTGCATCACCGCAGTGTTACGGGGGCGTTTCAGCGTTGTGTTTCCCCTGAGGAAGGTCAAGAAATCTTGCGTGAGATCCATGAAGGGGATTGTGGCCATCATGCCGGCTCAAAGTCTCTTGTGGCTAAGGCTTTTCTTCATGGTTTTTATTGGTTGACGGCTCATGCTGATGCGGAGGACTTGGTCAGTAAGTGTGATGGTTGCCAGCGGTTCTCACGACGGGCTCACGTGCCGGCTCAGGAGCTGAGGATGATCCCAATCACTTGGCCCTTTCCAGTCTGGGGGCTTCATATGGTTGGGCCTTTTAAGAGGTCCAAAGATAAGAAGACCCACCTCTTGGTGGCAGTTGAAAAATTCACAAAGTGGGTGGAAGCTGAGCCAGTTAGTAAGTGCGATGCAGCCACGGCGGTTCAATTTATGAAAAAGGTGATTTTCCGCTTTGGTTTTCCGCACAGCATTATAACTGACAATGGCACCAATCTCCCCAAAGGCGCCATGGAGGAGTTTTGTCAACGAGAGCATATCCGACTTGATGTTTCCTCAGTGGTTCATCCTCAATCCAATGGTCAAGCTGAGAGAGCTAATCAGGAGATTCTGAAGGGCATGAAGCCCCGGCTTTTGGTCCCTTTGCAACGGACGCCGGGTTGTTGGGTGGAGGAGTTGCCCTCCGTGTTATGGAGCATCAACACTACTCCTAACAGGTCTACAGGCTTCACGCCTTTCTTTATGGTTTATGGGGCAGAAGCAGTCCTTCCTAGTGACATCCGTCATGACTCACCTCGAGTGACGGCTTATGTTGAGACGGATAATGAATAGGCGCGCCAAGATGCTCTTGACTTGTTGGACGAACAGCGTGATGTGGCAGCAGCCCGTTCAGCGATTTACCAACAAGACCTGCGCCGTTATCATAGCCGCCGGGTTAAAACCCGGGTCTTCCAGGAAGGCGATCTTGTGCTCCGGCTCATCCAGGATCAAACAGATGCACACAAGTTGTCCCCGCCTTGGGAAGGACCCTTTGTGGTTAGGAAGAACTTGCACAACGGGTCATATTACCTCATTGACATTCAGGAGCATAAAGATTCACGTAAGTCGGAGGAAGAGACCCGTCGGCCGTGGAACATAGCTCAGCTTCGGCCTTACTACACTTGAGCCACCGGCTCTCGTGGTGTACATATTTCTGTCAGCCATGTATATATTATGATAAGCAATAAAGCAGGACCTCTGTCCTTTTTTCTCCTCCAAATATGCACGTGTTGATTTCATTGCAAGATTACATGATGACTTAAAGGAGGAACCGGCTTATGATCGTATTCGAATCTAGCCGTGAGCAATAAGGTCACTTGGGGGCTTCTTGTTTAATAATGGGTCGTATTCGAACCAAAGAGAACATAGCTGTCGATACCCATTTGATTGGCAAAGTGCCGAGCTCATTGGGAGGTTACCTTTGGTCATATTTGAATCATAGTTTAACCCCTCTGAGAACCGACGTGGATCGTATTCGAATCAGCGTCGTTAAACAATTCTTAAAATCACTTGGGGGCTTCCTGTTCAAACATGGGTCGTATTCGAACCAAAGAGAACATAGCTGTCGGTACCCTCTTGATTGGCATCGCCACACCCACTGGGGGCTATATGATCGTATCCGAATTTTAGCTTAACCCCTTTGGGCCGGGTCTCTGGTCGTATTCGAACCGGAAGCCCCTAAGTTCTTCTGCTTTATCACAAGTTTTCTCTGCTTGTGTCAAGGTGTGTACAGCCGGGTCTCACTTTGCCGGCTTAATTTTGGTTTACAGTATTGCTGAACGCAATGAGTGTTATAAGACAGGTAAACCGGAGTTGCGGTACCAACTTTCTCATCCGGGTTATCTAAACCGGAAGTATGATTGCAGGCCGTTAAGTATGTTCTTACGGCTGTATTCAGGATATCATTGAAGACAAGTCCTTTTTGATTCATATTCCGGGTTATATAAAACTTATGATTCTCAGGGCGGTAAGCCGCCTCGAGACTTGTGATTTGCCCTTCTATGTAGGATAATTAAAGGCACCTCTTTTGAGGTTAAGAAAAGCAAATGATTGATTATGACCCGGAGAAATATCAAAGAGACAACTTCAAAAGACTTTAGCATTCAATACGTGCACAATGGCACGGCAGAGATAAACTGTTGCACCTACTCTATTACAAAACTCATCAAGTCTAAAAGGGTGGAGCATTGTTTGGTAAACCGCCAGCCGAGTTATGATGCTTGCTGAGTTGAAGTCTCCGGCTCGTTCCTATCCTCTCCTCCGGCTGATCCGAAGACCTGGAAAGTTGATGACTTCCAGTCAATGCCGCTGAGAGCTTCGAATTGGGCTTCCTCGTCAATTAACCCGGCCGGGTCAATCTCCGGGGCGAAGGTGTGCTGACGAGCCGGCGGGATCAAGTTGAGGGCTTCATAGCGAGGGGTTGGAATCCTCTGATTCTCCGCGTTGTAACCCGGCTGGTACTTGGTTAGATCTGTGTCGTTCCCGATAAGGGTGGCCACCGGGCGTACAGCCTTCACGCAAGCGGGGAAGTCCTTCTGATCGAAAGCTGAGCCGTCTTCCTTCAGGCTTGGATAGCCAAGGGCGATGTCCGCCGGGTCTAACTCCGGCAGGAATGCCTTGGCCTGGCTCAGCGCGGCGATCGCTCCGGCTCTCGCAGAGGCCCGTCGCAGCTCTTGGATCCGCTGAGGCAGAATGGTGAGCCGGCGCAGGACTTCTGCCAGGTGAGTCGGCACCTCGTTGGATAGGGCCACCACAGCTAAGGCATGCTGTGACCCGGTGTAGAGCTGCTCCACCAGGGTATACACGG
Organism: Triticum aestivum; assembly: GCF_018294505.1. Classification (NCBI taxonomy): domain Eukaryota; kingdom Viridiplantae; phylum Streptophyta; class Magnoliopsida; order Poales; family Poaceae; genus Triticum; species Triticum aestivum. The sequence continues at coordinate 419,674,510 of NC_057805.1, read as the reverse complement.
CCTTCAGCTTGGTGACCACGCTCTGGTTGAGGTTGGCACTTCTGGGACCTGTTTAACAGAATCAGACAAGCCGGCGGCAAGGATGAGTTATGAGATATAAACATTTTAAACTTGATGAAAGCCGGTGAGGCGACTTACCGAAGATGGCGGCCACCATCTGGGAAACCTGGCGCTTTAGGCCGGAGAGCTCAGCGGTCTTCTCGGAGAGAATCTTCTCCGCCTGTTCAGCCCGGGTTACCAATGCGGCCTTCTCTTCGGCCCAGGCTTTCCGCTCAGCATCAAATTCTGTCTTCAGCTTCTCTTGAGCGGCGATGCTGGATACAAACTTGGCATTTGCCTTCCGGGTCTCCATTTCTTGCATCTTAAGCCGGCTCGTGAGATCAGCAAGGTCAGTCTCCAGCTTCTTGCCAGCAGCCTGTATAAATTTCTGGGTTATGGCATGAACAATTACTCTACAAATTTAAAGTCCCAAGTGTTTTCCAAGCAAAGACACTTGGCACTTGGGGGCTAATGCATATTGAACGTTTTCTATCTACATATTGCCGTTTCAAATGGAGTAAGCCGGAACCTAAGTCTACAACATACTCAGTCATAAGTCGTCGACTTGGGGGCTAGTATGGTACAGGTAACTAAGCAGTAAATAAGAGGACAAAAGGATGTTACCTCAGACTTCTGCTGGATCTGGGTCACCATGGCAACCTCGGCGTCCCGGCTCTTGTGCACTTGGCTGATGTAGCCAGAGACGAGCTCTCCAATGCTCAGGTTGGTGTAGTCGGAGAGGTCCAGGTTCACCCGGCGGGGCTGCAGCAACTCCCCCTTAGCGGAGCACTTGGCCAGCACGGTAGGTCTCCCCGGCTCAACGAACTCCGTCCAGGTGATTACCACGTCCGGGTCATTTGTTGGTTGGGCCGAGCCGGAGGCCTCCGGGTCAGCAGAAGCTTCTACAGGCGCCGTGTCCATTGGAGTGGTGGCTTCGGGGGCGGAGGTAGCTGGCGGGTCTTGGACCGTCACCTCCGGCTCAGGCAAATCCGGCACTCCGGCCGACTTGGTTTTCTTCACCCTCTTGGTGAGCTTTGCCTGGGGACTGAAAGAACAACAAAGGTTAGTACAAAAAATATGAGTAAAGATCAGAACAACATGAGATGATTATCATTACCCGGGCGCGGTCTTAAAAGCCGGAAGACTCGACTGCATAGAGTCGCCCGAAGAGGGGGAGGTCTCCAGATAATTGGAGTCAGAAGAGTTGAGTGGCTGACGGATAACACCCGCCAACGGGTGAAAAGGGTACAAGTGGGAAATAACCTCAGTTCGGCGCTTCCTTGATGTGTCAGGTAACCCGGCGGAGAGGTCGGTGTCCTTGTTGGTCCGGGTGTGACGCCGGCTCTCATGAACCTGTTGCTTAAAAAAAATTGAGGATCTTGATAAGCTAAGGGATGTGAAAAGCTTACTTTCCGGGTTACCCTTCGGACTTTCAGCCTTGGCAAGGGCTCCGAGTCGGAGGAAAGTGACATTACCTCTTCAACCACCGGGTTACTTGCGCCGGTGTCATCCTGTCAATGAGAAAGTATTGATAAGGCGGACAGCAACAAACAACAAATACAGCAAGGATTTAAAGGCTCAGGGGTTACCTCTGACTCGGAGCTGTCGCTTAATTGCATCAGCTCTGAAGCAGTAGGCCTGCTTCCTTTCCTGCGAGGGGCGGCTTTCTTGGCGGCTTTCTTCACCTTTCTGGCCTTCTTGGCCGCTTCATGGTCATATTTGACCCGCCAGAACTTGTCGTCGGCCTGAAAAATACAATGGTGATTTCTTTAAACGATTCAGATGAGAGTTATATACAGAAGAAGATAGGATGTTCAGATTGGCGGCTTACCGCTGGGGCTGGGTTGGTCTTGCAGAAGGGGGCTAGCCCGGTCCTTCCACAGTCTGTCAGGCTCTCGTTCAAGAGAGCCTTGGTCATCTCCTCTGCAACGTCTTCAGGAAGATCGTTGCGGCTGTGTCTCTGAGGGTCGTCTTTGCGGCCCATATACTCACACATTAAGCCGGGGCGGCGGCTCAATGGGATCACCCGCCATGAGATCCGGACCCGGACCAGATCGATTCCGTTCAGACCATTGCCCAGGAGAGCCTTAATCTTGTTGATGGTTGGGAGCAGAGGCTGGCGCTCCACCGGAGTCAGTTTCTCTAATAGTGGGTGTGTTGACTCTAGACGTGATGGGCGAAAGCCGGGCAGCGGACTTTCATCAGCCGGTGATGTATCTTGGCAATAGAACCAAGTGATGTTCCAGTCCTTTGGGTGGCTCGGCGGCTCTGCGTAAGGGAAAAGGCAGTCCCTACGCCGCTGGATGGAGATGCCACCTAACTCCAGACTTGGCCCATTGGCGCACTCATTCTGACGGTTTAAGTAAAAAAGCTCTCTGAAGAGCAGCAAACTAGGCTCTTCTCCAAGATAAACCTCGCAGAAGACTTGGAAATTGCAGATTTAGGACACTGAGTTGGGTCCTATGTCTTGAGGCCGTAAATCGAAGAAATTTAGAACATCTCTAAAAAACTTTGAGCCGGGCGGTGCGAAGCCCCGGCTCATGTGATCCGCAAAAATCACTACCTCCCCATCCTTTGACTGTGGCCTCTCTTCTGACGGGTCAGGGGCACGGTAGGACATGATGTCTTTCTTGGGCAGATATCCTGACTTAACAAAATCCGCTAGGGTCTCGTTGGTGACATTGGACCTCATCCAGTTACAAGTAATGGGAGCTTTGGGAGGCATGGTGAAAGTCGGCAGTCTATGAAAAAAAGGAAAAACGTCCGGGTTAATGATAAGCCGGAGGAGATCTATAGTTCAAAGCTAAGGTGGCGGCTTATGAAGGGGAGTAATGATATATACCTAAGTACAGCGGGTTATTTAAGCCGCAGGGGCATTCAGAATAAATTGATTATTTACGGCCTTATCATAGCTAAGCCGGAGGATTCTACGAAGCATAGTTCTCTTTAAGCCGGAAGGTTCTACGGCGCGTGGTTTCTTTAAGCCGGAACTGTAAACCGCCAAGATTCAATGATTGCAGTTTTTTACTAAGTGTGGTAAAACAGGTTTCACACATTGCAGTAACTTTTTTGGATTGAAATGGTCGGGAAAAAGAAAAATTTCTAGACCTAGAAACAGAAGCGAGGGAGTTCTTGGGCCCGAACAAAGTTCCTATGCAGTAAAAAGAGAGCTGCTTGCGTGTAAAATGGGTGCTAAACAGTCGCCGCACTAGTTCTATGCAGATCTAAGATCAAACAGGGGCAGTAACTATGAGAACTACCGGAACTTGCGGGCAATGGCGACGAACACGAAGAACGCAGACGAATCCTACGGCAGATCTACTCTACAGGACAAGCAGGACTTACAAGAGCTGGAGAGTCGCGGAGGTCGCCGCGTTTTCTCTGGTCAGATCAGGGTGATGCAGCGGCCTGAGCTGGTGACGACGAGGAGACCCGCGGCGGCGACGGCGGCGGAGCTCGAGTAGCACGGGACAGTGAGAGGAAGAAGACGACAGAGGAAGGAGCGTGAGAAGAGCCCGTCGGGCCGGCCTATTTATAAGGCGAGCTCGTAAAGCGGGCGCGAGAATCAAGGAGACCGTGGCGTGGTTATCTCCCCACGCAGCGCCTCGATTTTCGGGATGACAGTAAAGGAAAAGATCCGTTGCGGATCTGGCGGAGTAAAAAATGGACTTAATGGAAGATGACGTCACGGCGGATTATCCGGAGTCCAGAGGATGACGTCACGCCGGGTTATGGCCTTCACACGAATGGTAAGCCGGAGATTTTTTCTGTCGAAAGAGTTGAAGATTGACATGAGCCGGCTCAAATCAATCTGGGGCCTAATGTTGAGGATATAGACCTTAGAGTCACCCGCCAGGAGGGGCCGGGTTACTCATATGGTCATTGCCAGAAGCCCGGCGCCAAGCTTAAAGACGGTGGGCCAAAGATGGGCTTAAGACCCGGATATGGCTTAAGGCCCATAGTTACAATCATTATTATGGTAGAACTTGTAGTGTAAGGCAAGAATAGTTGAGAGTCCGAGCCGGACACTCTTATGAGACGGCCGGGACTCTGAGAGCTGCAGGGCGTCAGCATCCCTATATAAAGGGACGACCCGGCAGCAGTTTAAGGGCGACAACAATCTCATCGAGAGCCGGGCATAGCAGTTTAGCTCCCTGGTTATCGAAACCCTAATCAATACCACATCAAACTGGACGTAGGCTTTTACCTTCATCCTAAGGGGCCGAACCAGTATAAACCCTCGTGTTTCTTGTCCCGCATTAACCCCTTCAAGCTTCCTAGCTGCGATGGCTCCACGACTAAGTCCTAGCTCAAGGACATCTGTCGTGACAATTCCACGACACTACTCGAGGACGAGCAGGAATTAAGCTTGGGGATGCTGATACGTCTCCAACGTATCTATAATTTTTGATTGTTGCATGCTATTATATTATCTGTTTTGGGTGTTTATGGGCTTTATTAAACACTTTTATATTATTTTTGGGACTAACCTATTGACCCAGAGCCCAGTGCCAGTTCCTATTTTTTCCCTTGTTTCAGTGTTTCGAAGAAAAGGAATATCAAACGAAGTCGAAACAGAATGAAACCTTCTGCAGAAGTTATTTTTGGAAGGAAAGCTACCCGATAGACTTGGAGTGCACGTCAGGAAAGAAACGAGGGAGCCACGAGGCAGGGGGCGCGCCCACCCCCCTGGGCGTGCCCTCCACCCTCGTCGGCTCCTCATGGCTCCCCTGACGTATTTCTTCCGCCTATATATACCAATATACCCTAAAACCATCGGGGAACAAAATATATCGGGAGTTCCGCCGCCGCAAGCCTCTGTAGCCACCAAAAACCAATCGGGACCCTGTTCCGGCACCCTGCCGGAGGGGGGAACCCTCACAGGTGGCCATCTTCATCATCCCGGCGCTCTCCATGACGAGGAGGGAGTAGTTCACCCTCGGGGCTGAGGGTATGTACCAGTAGCTATTAGTTGGATCTCTCTCTCTCTCTTGTATTCTTGATTTGGCACGATCTTGATGTATCGCGAGCTTTGCTATTATAGTTGGATCTTATGTTGCTTCTCCCCCTCTACTCTCTTGTAATGGATTGAGTTTTCCCTTTGAAGTAATCTAATCAGATTGAGTCTTTAATGATTTGAGAACACTTGATGTATGTCTTGCCGTGCGTATCTATGGTGACAATGGGATATCACGTGATTCGCTTGATGTATGTTTTGGTGATCAACTTGTGGGTTCCGCCCATGAACCTATGCATAGGGGTTGGCACACGTTTTCGTCTTGATTCTCCGGTAGAAACTTTGGGGAACTCTTTGAGGTTCTATGTGTTGGTTGCATAGATGAATCTGAGATTGTGTGATGCATATCGTATAATCATACCCACGGATACTTGAGGTGACATTGGAGTATCTAGGTGACATTAGGGTTTTGGTTGATGTGTGTCTTAAGGTGTTATTTTACTACGAACTCTAGGGATGTTTGTGACACTTATAGGAATAGCCCAATGGATTGATCGGAAAGAATTACTTTGAGGTGGTTTCGTACCCTACCATAATCTCTTCGTTTGTTCTCCGCTATTAGTGACTTTTGAGTGACTCTTTGTTGCATGTTGAGGGATAGTTATATGAACCAATTATGTTATTATTGTTGAGAGAACTTGCACTAGTGAAAGTATGAACCCTAGGCCTTGTTTCCTAGCATTGCAATACCATTTACGCTCACTTTTACTATTAGTTACCTTGCTGTTTTTATATTTTCGGATTACAAAAACCCATATCTACCATCCATATTGCACTTGTATCACCATCTCTTCGCCAAACTAGTGCACCTATACAATTTACCATTGTATTGGGTGTGTTGGGGCCACAAGAGACTCTTTGTTATTTGGTTGCAGGGTTGTTTGAGAGAGACCATCTTCATCCTATGCCTCCCACGGATTGATAAACCTTAGGTCATCCACTTGAGGGAAATTTGCTACTGTCCTACAAACCTCTGCACTTGGAGGCCCAACAACGTCTACAACAAGAAGGTTGTGTAGTAGACATCAGGAGGCAGATCCATGGGTGCAGTTTTGATTCAGTTTCACCGCAAACATGATTAATAACTTTAGTGCAAAAGTCTGACAAAGATAATCAGAACAAGCCTCCGTTCTCATAACCCTTTTCAACAAATTGTCCATACGTGGACACTACAACCTTATTGGGCTCAAACACCAACTTATAGCCATCTCGACACAAATGAGAGCCGCTGACAAGATGTTTATTTATAGAAGGGACATGCTGCACATTCTTCAGCCACACGATCTTTCCCGAAGTAAACTTCATATCGACCGTACCTACACAATGAACATAAGCATGCACTACTGCAGGATGCTGCTAACGTGACACTACGATCAGAGACCATTCGAGAAACTGTGTGAGATGCAATAATCGCAAACGGTGGTGTATGAAAACAGTCAGAAATGTATAAAAGATTCGCGATGACGGATGCATCAAACACGGTTCAGGTTTTAGTTGCGTGTGCGATGAAGGGCATACGGTTCAGTTCAATTAACTATTTGCGATGAGGAGGAACAAAAGAAACGGGCAGCCAGATGAAGGCGTGTGCGATACACAGCATACGGTTCACTTGGATGAACTGTTTGTGATTAGGCAACACAAAAGGAACGGGTAGCCAGATGAAGGTGTGTGAGATATACAGCATACGGTTCACTCGGATGAATTGTTTTTGATTAGGCAACACAAAATAAACGGTCAGCCAGATCAAGGTGTGTGCGATATACGCATGCGGTTCACTCGGCCCTTGTCGTCAGTGTGTGACCTCTGTGGCAACCGTTCACTCCCCAGGCGCCTCTTCGTGTACCGTGGCAACCGTCCATCGCCTCTTCGCCTTTCCCTCTTGATTTGGAACTGCTGTCGCACGCTCTTCCTCCCTCCATTTGCCTTCACCCTTCCTTCTGCCATTGTTCGATCATCTTCTCCATGGAGGGAACAGGCTGGAAACGACCCCGTTATTCATGCTCCGATCTGAAAGATGACGTGGTGGAGGAACTCAGTGCTCGGTGCGACATCATCACCTTGGCTAGCATGGCAGGTTTGTTCAAGACCATTCTTGACTCAACTAATAACATAATTACAAGGAACCCAAGGGTCCAGGAGCGGTTTGATCTCCCCTATCTTCTTCGCCGTGACCCTGCTGACTAGCGTGGGGACGAGGGAAGCCTCGCCTTGTGCAAGTTAATGCCGCTTGATAATGATATGTATGATGTTAAGATGCCATCGCTTGAGGGCAAGGCTTGGGAAGGCACAAATGGAGATTGGGTTGTTTATATTGGGTACAACTGCGAGTCGGACCTTGTGAATGTGTACACTCGTCACCGGGTTCCACTTCCAAAAATCTCAGATGACTGCCCAGAGGTTGAGTACACCGATATTCTACGTGAGTTAAAAGACGATCATGGTGACTGTCGTCTACGGAAGATAGCAATTTGTCGAGTTCCCAACCGCTCTTGGGATTACTCAAACTATGAAGTTGTTAGTATCTTCGACAAGCTTGCGGTCTTCCTTACTTCCACGCCTCGATGGATATTGCTCAAAAATCAATTTCTATACACGGATGAGTACTGTGATGCAATTCAAGACGAGGGTCTTGTGTTTGCTGCCACCACTCGTGGCACTGTTTTTGCATGGAATCATCATGCTTTCGGTACGTTTGTCTTCCACCATAATTATAATTGTTCCATCCACATGCATGCGGGTTAGCTAGTTTCCCTTTACTAATTAATTAACCTTCTTGTGTTTCCAAGGTCCTGTGAACATTCCACCACCTATACTTGAAAATTTTTATAACCAAAGGGGAGATGACGATGCTGATGAGCACGAGCATGAGGACGAGCAGGACCCATATACTCAGTGGCGCCTGGCAACTTATTCCGATGGATCACCTCTTCTTGTTGGTATACAGGGCACTGCTGATGTTACTAAGGAAGCAGGTGTTGTCTCGCATGGTCGCACTCTCCGGACCTATTCCAACATCCGTTGCAGGGTATTCGGGATGGATACTAGTGTACTGGCGCCAACACCTTCTCCCTGGTTCAGTATTGAAAGTCTTGGAGGAAACTCGCTCTCCCTTGGACAAAACTATCCAATGATGGTGGAAGGCGATCCAGCTGCTGTTGACACAACGTTACTACCATTTATGAGAAGCAACTGTATCTATACCACGGAATTGCTATGCTTCCCTACCGTCCCAATATGGTTCCTAACATAGGCCGCTTCAGCCTGGATGATCAGTCCTGCGTTGGTCTCGAGATTGATAGTAGTTGGCCCTTCCCAGAGAATCACTTCTGGTTCAAAGCAAGCGTTTCCAACGCCGACGCGTGGTTGAGCTGAAGTTCATTTCATCACTTTGTTATTTGTTGTTTGAGAAAAACTTTACTAGAATGTTTTGTTGGAAATGATGCATAATCCAACGTGTATCCTCGTTGTTGTTGTGGGCTGATGGCTTGTTGTATGTAATCAATGGTACATTTGCATATGCGTCCATCAACTCACGCCTGCTAGTGGTGTCCATATGAACAGTGCTAGTGATTTTAGTTGCAAAAATTAGATAGTGCTAGTGATTTTTAGCTGCAGATTTTGACAAATCGTAGTGTTACAAGGTTGACAAATGGCAATGTTACTAGATAAACAAATGTCAATCTTTCTAGTTTGACAAATGGCAACATACCTAAAATGACAGATATGCAAATCTTACCCAACTGTTTGTACGTGGTTGCAACGGCTCATGCAAAACAACCATTTGCATTGAAGGGATGCAGAAATCCTGCTCGGCACATTTTCCCTTGGCTTCCTGGGGAAGCTGTCGGTTTGCATCCGGGTGTTCTAACTACAACGTTTGCGATGAGTGTTTTATATTTAAAAACCATTGACGTTTTTTCAAAAGAAAATCATCTGATAAGTCTGTACATTAAGAGAGAAAACGCAAGTTCGTTCAAACCATATCTTTCATTCAGTCACACTAAGAATTTATATTCATATGATCGAGAATTCGAGATACAGTATTAAACCCCAAAAAAACTATTTCCGGCGGCGGCGGAGGCGGCGTGTCGCGCCGTCGTTGTCGTTATCATCCTCCAGGACGCCGTTGTTGAAGTCTTCAAGGGAGCACAAAATTTTCTTCAGTTGTAAATCAAACATCATGTCGTCGCGCGATCGACGGGCGGGGCGCGGGAGGACGGCAACTGGCACCGCTGACAGGTAGCGGTCGACGGCAGCGTCCCATGCCGCTGAGGGGGAGCACGGGCACGGGCGCGGGCGCGGCGGGTGCAGCCAAACGCATGGGGGCCGGCGCCACAGTGGGTGGAGGGGCGCACACGGGCACGGGCGCTGGCATGTACACGAGCTCGCGCGGGTCCGCGGAGACCTCGCTGACGTCTGTGGCTTCCAGCTCTGCGATAGTGCTCGGTCACCAGCTGTCAATGCTAGGGGGATGGTCACTGGCGCATGCGCGGGGATGGGAGCTGGGACGGGAGCGGGGGAGCAACCGCCGCGGCCAGCTCGTTCTGGGCCATGTCCATGAGGCCCCATTCCTCCTTATTTTCAATCTCCTCCGGCTCGGAGTTGACTTCACCAAACTTGAAGACTAGTGGTAGATGATCGTTCTGCGCCATGGCTTTGGTGGAGGTCTGCGGGAGGGAGGGGAATGGGAGGCGAACAGAAAGGCCGCCCGTATTAAACAGCGGCTCGGGCACCATTAATGGAGAGGAAGGCAGGCGACCATGGAAGTCAAAGGGCTCGCTTCCCAGTGAGCCTGCGCAGCATACAACTTGCACGCTTCCCGGTGAGCCTGCGCATTGGAGGACAGCTTGCACGCCTCTCGGTCAGCCTGCGCACCGGACTACGCTCGCACACCTCCCGTTCAGTCAAGGTCAAGCAGCTATCTGCACGGCACCTCCTACAACCATTAAAACCAAGACACGTGGCATCACGTGAATGGTTAACAGAACGCACACGGTTTGAATTCTACAAACGTTTGAGATATTAAAGTGCTAGCTATTTTTTCAAAATGCCTTTGTTGGCTGTCATTATTCGAGTGCGCCTTCTCACAAAATGGACACGAAAAATGCCACAGCATCTCGGGTGCCATTCCATGATACCATGCCAAGTTTCATGAATTTCAGATGAGTTTTGGATTTACTAGAATTTAAAAACCAGGCATCTCAATGTTTTGCCCCTGGTGTTCGAAATTCATTCCCATTTCTTGCATGGGACCTAGGCATGCACCCAAGGACACATATTTGATTTTCAACCAATTTATATGCACTGGAACATGTGCATGTAGTTCAAATTTGAATTATGCACATAAATGCATTGAAAACTCAGTTAATGCATAAAAATGTCCAAACAAACCTCGAAAATCCCAAAAATTGACACAACACTCCTATTGTTCTATCTTGACACAAGAAATTTTTTGAAAGCAATAAGAGCAATGGATATCGTTTCGTACCCAAAGGTGGGACGTTCCCGACCGAAACCATCATGCTTGTTGTGAGAAGCTCTGATTTGTGAGAAGCGTATACCCGAACCTGCCCCGAATGGGACAATTTTTTTACCACAGCATGTTGATGCCGCTCCATGATAGCATGCCAAGTTTCATGAATTTCAGACGAGTTTTGGATTTACTAGAATTTAAAAACCAGGCATCTCAATGTTTTGCCGTCAATCCACAGTGCCCTGGTGTTTGAATTTCATTCTCATCTCTTGCATGGGACCTAGAAATTCACCCAAGGACACGGATTAAATTTTCCAACCAACTTTAGTGCATTGGAGCATGTGCTTGTAGTTCAAATTTGAATTATGCACATAAAATGCCTAGAAAATCCAGTTAATGCATAAAAATGTCCAAACGAACCTAAAAAATTAAAAAAAATTGACACAACACTCCTGTTGTTCTATGTTGACACCATAAAAATTTTGAAAGCAATAAGAGGCAATGGATATCGTTTTGTCCCCAGAGGTGGGCCGTTCCCTATCGAAACCATCATGCTTGTTGTGAAGCTCTGGTTTGTGAGAAGCTTGTACCCGAACCTGCCCCAAATAGGACAAATTTTTTACCACGGCATATTGATGCCGCTCCATGATAGCATGCCAAGTTTCATGAATTTCAGACGAGTTTTGGATTTACTAGAATTTAAAAACCCAGGCATCTCAACGTTTTACCGGCAATCAGCAGTGCCCTGGTGTTTGAATTTCATTCCAATCTCTTGCAAGGGACCTAAAATTCACCCTAGGACACACACGTGATTTTTCAACCAACTTTGGTGCATTGGAGCATGTGCTTGTAGTTCAAATTTGAAATATGCACATAAAATGCCTAGAAAACCCAGTTCATATATAAAAACGCCAAACGAACCCCAAAAAATTCCAAGATTAAACACAACACTCATGTTGTTCTATGTTGACACTAGAATTTTTTTGAAAGCAATAAGAGGCAACGGATATCGTCCCGTCCCCAAAGGTGGTACGTTCCCTATCGAAACCATCATGCTTGTTGTGAGAAGCTCTGGTTTGTGAGAAGCTTATACCCAAACCTGTCCCAAATGGGACCAAATTTTCACCACGGCATGTTGATGCTGCTCCATGATAGCATGCCAAGTTTCATGAATTTCAGACGTGTTTTGGATTTACCAGAATTTAAAAAGCAGGTATCTCAACGTTTTGCAGGCAATCAACAGTGCCTTGGTGTTTGAAATTCATTCCCGTCTCTTGCATGGGACCTATGCATGCACCCAAGGACACACATGTGATTTTTCAACCAATTTATATGCACTGGAGCATGTGCATGTAGTTCAATTTTGAATTATGCACATAAAATGCCTAGAAAACTCAGTTAATGCATAAAAATTTCAAAATGAACCCCGAAAAATCCCGAAAATTGACACAACACTCCTATTGTTCCATGTTGACACGAGAAAATTTTTGAAAGCAGTAAGAGGCAATGGATATCGTTTCGTCCCCAAAGGTGGGACGTACGTTCCCTACCGGAACCATCAGGCTTATGAGAAGCTCTGGTTTGTGAGAAGCATATACCCAAATCTGCCCCAAATGGGACAATTGTTTTACCACGGCATGTTCATGCCGCTCCATGATAGCATGCCAAGTTTCATGAATTTCAGACGAGTTTTGGATTTACTAGAATTTAAAAACCAGGCATCTCAATGTTTTGCCGGCAATCAACGGTGCCCTGGTGTTTGAACTTCATTCCCATTTCTTGCATGGGACCTAAGCATGCACCCAAGGACACATATATGATTTTTCAACCAATTTATATGCACTAGAGCTTGTGCATGTAGTTCAAATTTGAATTATGCACATAAATGCATTGAAAACTCAGTTAATGCATAAAAATGTCCAAACGAACCCCCAAAAATCCCAAAAATTAACACAACACTCCTGTTGTTCTATGTTGACACGAGAAAATTTTGAAAGCAATAAGAGGCAATGGATATCTTTTTGTCCCCAAAGGTGGGACGTTCCCAATCGAAACCATCATGCTTGTGGTGAGATGCTTTGGTTTGTGGGAAGCTTATACCTGAACCTGCCCCAAATGGGACAAAATTTTTACCACGGCATGTTGATGCCGCTCCATGATAGCATGCCAAGTTTCATGAATTTCAGACGAGTTTTGGATTTACTAGAATTTAAAAACGAGGCATCTCAATGTTTTGCCGGCAATCAACAGTGCCCTGGTGTTTGAATTTCATTCCATCTCTTGCATGGGACCTAGAAATCACCCGAGGACACACATGTGATTTTTCAGCCAACTTTAGTGCATTGGAGCATGCGCTTGTAGTTCAAATTTGAATTATGCACATAAAATGCCTAGAAAACCCAGTTCATATATAAAAAGGCCAAACGAACCCCAAAAAATTCCAAAACTAAACACAACACTCCTGTTGTTCTATGTTGACACTAGAAATTTTTTGAAAGCAATAAGAGGCAACGGATATTGTCCCGTCCCCAAAGGTGGTATGTTCCCTATCGAAACCATCATGCTTGTTGTGAGAAGCTCTGGTTTGTGAGAAGCTTATGCCCAAACCTGCCCCAAATGGGACAAAATTTTCACCACGACATGTTGATGCCACTCCATGATAGCATGCCAAATTTCATGAATTTCAGACGAGGTTGGATTTACTAGAATTTAAAAACCAGGTATCTCAATGTTTTGCCGGCAATCAACAGTGCCTTGGTGTTTGAATTCCATTCCCGTCTCTTGCATTGGACCAAGAAATTCACCCAAGGACACACATGTGATTTTTCAACCAACTTTGGTGCATTGGAGCATGTGCTTGTAGTTCAAATTTGAATTGTGCACATAAAATGCCTAGAAAACCCAGTTAATGTATAAAAAAGGCCAAACGAACCCCAAAAAATTCATTCCCATTTCTTGCATGGGACCTAAGCATGCACTGAAGGACACCGATTTGATATTTCAGCCAATTTGTATGCACCGGAGCATGTGCATGTAGTTTATTTTTGAATTGTGCACGTGAAATGGCAAGAAAACCAGTTTATTGTATAAAATGTCCAAACGAACCCTGAATAATTCCAATTCTTTTACGACACACATATAGTTGCATGTTCACTACAGATAAAAGGTCTAGCAATTCAAACAGCGTCCATTGCCGCTGTGACCCCATTTTGTAATTCAAATCAAGTAGATCCCACATAGTTTATTATCACCAACCGTGTGAGATGTAGTACAAAATATCTTGGAGCACCGTCGGTGTATAGTACGCATATGGCTTACGCGAGAAGGTGCATCGGCTACAGTCCACAGCCGGTGTGTCAAGCACACTAGCTCACTCCCCAAAAACTCCCGCCTCTGCATCCCTCGCAATCTCGAAAATATCTACCGCCTCGAAGGTTTTAATGTTTTGTAGCACACGATTAGTATGTGCGGACCGTGTGCGATATCTATTACTCCTGCTCTGCTTCAGTCCCTTGATTCAAATTTTCAGTAGCCCCGACATTTTACTCCCGCCTCTGTATCCCTCGCAATCTCAAAAATATCTGCTTGCCCTTGATCCAAATTTTCAGTAGCCCCGCCGTGTTACTCCCGCCTAGTAAAATTTTCAGTTGTCGCAGTATTTCCTCAAACACAACCTTGCCCCCCCTCCACACACACCCCAAAACCTCCGCTCACACAGACACACACAACCCTCGAAACCATTGGTAGGTCGCTGCCATCGCCGGCGCCTCCATCCTCAACCTCTACCCGTGTGCCAGGGAGCTCGAGGAGCCAATGGCCAAAAAGAGGTTTATCGCGGCCTTTTCAACCTACACCGGCAAGGTGGCCGCCGATGTGTCCCCGTCGTCCTCTGTGGGCCCGACCCACCGTCACCGGTCCCCCGATCCGCCCGCCGCCATGCCCTTACGCTGGTTCGAGGACTTCCCCGTCCTCCCTCGGACCCGGCAGCCGGTGAAGTCCTACCTCGGGGTCCGGCAGCGGCGGTGGGGGACGTGGGTCGCCGAGATTACAGATCGAGAGACCCACACCCGCTGGTAGCTCCGTAGCTTCCACCCGACCGAGCTCGCGGCCATGGAGTACGACCACTGGTAGGGTCCGCTACCACGGCGCGGCGGCTAGGCGCAATTTCCCCTTCGGCACACGTCCGGTCCACCTCGTGCCGCCGGAGCCAGGGGTGGTGAGCTCGGCTATGGCGCGGGAGGACCGCGAGGAGTGGGAGCGCCTCGAGGCCAAGGCCGCCGACGAGGCCTACATGCAAGAGCTCCACCGGCAGCACCCGGAGCTCATGGAGGCGGAGCGGGCGATCTTTGCCAGCGCGGAGGGCGGCGAGGTTATCGCGCTCTCCTCCCATGACGAGGTTGAAGGCAGCAAGGACGGCGGCGCGGAGGGCGGCGAGGTTATCGCGCTCTCCTCTGATGACGAGGTCAAAGGTGGCGGCGACGGCGGCGCAGAGGGCGTCGAGATGGGCCCCGAGGACGAGGAGATCGACGTCGACGAGTGGAGGAGTGCCTTCCCCAATGACCCCGACGACGGTACTGGCCCGGACCCGGCTTGCGGCACACCGCACATGACGAGGAAGGATTGGCTCGACCTCTACTTCGACCGAAAGTAGTTTAGCTTAGTTTAAATTTATGTTTTATGTTCGGTTATGCAAAACTATCTATGTTTATGTTTGAATGCATGCTACTTTCGGTTGAACCTGCTTTGAACTTGATCAAATTGAAGTTTACAACCTTAAGTTTAGGGGATCGACTAGAAAAGGCCAAAAATTGCTGGAGTATATATATATCCACTAAGGGTTTTAGTCCTTTAACTTTTTAAGGATAGCCTAGAGATGTCCTTATGACTTGTTTATTTCAGTTCCTCACAATGTGATGCTCTATATGTGCAACTATTTGTTGTGCAGTTTAATTTCATCAATAACAGTTTCAACAATACCACTATGAATTACGATATTTGGTTGATGTTAAGGATATTGTAGTTAAAATGCCTTTTCGTTTTTCAATTGTTGTTTAGCAACATGCATTGTACTGAATGACTAAATATGCAATCCCAGGCTACATAGCAACAAGGAAGAGTGTTACCTTAATGTTTTGATGGTGTATAGATATACATGTAATAAAATCTTATATAATGGGATGGATGGAGTGTTGTACTACATCATTTTTCAATTGTTGTTTAGCTTCTAATATTAACTTGGTGCTTTTATGTACATATATCATTGCCAAAGATCCACACTTCGACCCTTTCTGCATATGGGGCAATGAGATATTCATGAACCAGCATCAAGTGAGGAAACTGATAAAGATTGTTATTAAAATGGGTCAAAAGATGTCAATTGAACTATTTGTTTACACTTTATGCAAGACAACAGTGAACTGCAGGATGGTAAGTAAGAACCCTCTAGCCTTGTTTTTACTGCCCGTAATGAGTTGTGTTAGATGACAATATCTGAATCTTTTTTTCTTTTGAAGTTGATCCTGAAGCAGTTTACTGAAGATTACCTCTCAAACTACATGATTGGCGGCCGGCCATCACAAGGGGTTGGACTAGAGTCCTGCATGCCTTCTGCATCCAGGAGAGCACAATAGGGCCATTCCGCTTCACCTTGTTCAGAAACTGGAATGTCTGTCGCCTCTTTCTTTACCATCTGTAATAGTACAAGTATAGAACCCTGGTACATCATTCTTTATTTGGTGCTTATGTAATTCTTAAACATATGTACTTGCGAATCGAATAATGCATTGGTTGTTTGAACCTGATGGATATGAATAAAGCTATAGCCTACTTTCAAGTTTAAATTAGGTACAATTTTAAATAGCAGCAATTAAATTAGGGCAAAATTACGTTGTGCAGGTCATTACGGCACACATGGTTGGTAAAACACAAACGTTTGCGATATACACCATAATCCGAGATGGTTCACAGAGAGGAAACGTGTGCAAGCATGCACACAGTTGCCGTTTGCAAAGCGTGTGTGATGTCAGACACTATCACATACGGTGCAGAAAAACTAAATGTGTGTGATTGTCTACCCATCGTACACGGTTTATAATCATGAACTGTTTGTGATGTGCCAGGCATCCTAAAACTCCCGTGCTTAGAATCTGCTTGGAAAACTCCCGTGCCTGGAATCTGCCCGGTTTTAGGCAGAACCACAAAACTCCGACTGAGATGGCAATGCGAGCACAAACGAGTAGCAAGGATGAAGCGTTTGGGATATTCGAGATATCGGAAATGGTTATATAGCGACAACTGTATGCATCAAGGCTCCCTATCCCCGACGGTTTTTGGTTCGTGTGGGAAGGACCCCCCTATCACCTACACTCACTTGGCGACGGTTCCAAATGTCGTCGCGTAAAGGGGTTAAAAACCGTTTGTTTACGACCGACGCACGCCAGTGATGAGACTTGTTCACCATCAACACATGTGTAGTTCTTGTGACCTGATCAGAAGAGAAACATGTTGATGTCAGAACACACATGCATATTGCCACCGGTGTCAATCCACCAATTAGGAGAATGACATACAGAAAGAATGGTAGGAAATTTGCCATACCCGACATATTTCATCTCAACATCACCAATAACAACATCACCAATAACATGCGTCATTTTGACGCATGTCCCAGCGGTCATTGAAGGATGAAGCCCAATGATTCTCACTACCGCAGACAAGGCATTTTCCTTTTTATTACAGGTCTCCTTCTTCTTCTTAAAGTTCACTACTGCAGGATGCTGCTAACGCGACACTATGATCACAGACCCTTCGAGAAACTGTGTGCGATGCAATAATCACAAACGGTGCTATATGAAAACCATCAGAAATGTATAAAACGTTTGCGATGACGGATGCATCAAACATGGTTCAGGTTTTAGTTGCATGTGCGATGAAGGGCATACGGTTCAGTTCAATTAATTGTTTGCGATGAGAAGGAACAAAAGAAACTGGCAGCCAGATGAAGGCGTGTGCGATACACAGAATATGGTTCACTCGGATGAACTGTTTGTGATTAGGCAACACAAAATAAACGGGCAACCAGATGAAGGTGTGTGCGATATACAACATACTGTTCACTCGGATGAACTGTTTGTGATTAGGCAACACAAAAGAAACGGCCAGCCAAATCAAGGTGTGTGCGATATACGCATGCGGTTCACTCGGCCGTTGTCGTCAGTGTGTGACCTCTGTGGCAACCGTTCGCTCCCCAGGCGCCTCTTCGTGTACCATGGCAATTGTCCACCGCCTCTTCACCTTTCCCTCTCGATTTGGAACTGCTGTCGCACGCTCTTCCTCCCTCCATTTTCCTTCACCCATCCTTCTGCCATTGTTCGATCATTTTCTCCATGGAGGGAACAGGCTGGAAACGACCCTGTTATTCTTGCCCCGATCTGAAAGATGACGTGGTGGAGGAACTCATCGATCGGTGCAACGTCATCACCTCAGCTAGCATGGCAGGTTCGTTCAAGACCATTCTCAACTCAACTAATTAATAACATCATTACAAGGAACCTAAGTGTCCAGGAGCGGTTTGATCTCCCCTATCTTCTTCACCGTGACCCTGCTGACTGGCGCGGGGACGAGGGAAGCCTTGCCTTGTGCAAGTTGATGCCGCTTCATAATGATACGTATGATGTTAAGATGCCATCGCTTGAGGGCAAGGCTTGGGCAGGCGCAAATGGAGATTGGGTTGTTTATATTGGGTACAACTGCGAGTGGGAACTTGTGAATGTGTACACTCGTCACCGGGTTCCACTTCGAAGTATCTCAGACGACTGCCCAGAGGTTGAGTACACCGGTATTCTACGTGAGTTCAAATACGGTCATGGTGACTGTCGTCTACGGAAGATGGCAATTTGTCGAGTTCCCAACCGCTCTTGAGATTACTCAAACTATGAAGTTGTTAGTATCTTCGACAAGCTTGCGGTCTTCCTTACTTCCACGCCTCGATGGATATTGCTCAAAAATCAATTTCTGTACACGGATGAGTACTGTGATGCAATTCAAGACGAGGGTCTTGTGTTTGCTGCCACCACTCGTGGCACTGTTTTTGCATGGAATCATCATGCTTTTGGTACGTTTGTCTTCCACCGTAATTATAATTGTTCCATCCAGATGCATGCGGGTTAGCTAGTTTCCCTTTACTAATTAATTAACCTTCTTGTGTTTCCAAGGTCCTGTGAACATTCCACCACCTATACTTGAAATTTTTTATAACCAAGGGGGAGATGATGACACTGATGATCACGAGCATGAGGAAGAGCTGGACCCATATACTCAGTGGCGCCTGGCAACTTATTCCGATGGATCACCTCTTCCTGTCTGTATACAGGGCACTGCTGATGTTACTAAGGAAGCAGGTGTTGTCTCGCATGGTTGCACTCTCCGGACCTATTCCAACATCCATTGCAGGGTATCCGGGGTGGATACTAGTGTACTAGCGCCAACACCTTCTCCCTGGTTCAGTATTGGAAATCTTGGAGGAAACTCGCTCTTCCTTGGACAAAACTATCCAATGATGGTGGAAGGCGATCCAGCTGTTGTTGACACAACGTTACTACCATTTATGAGAAGCAACTGTATCTAGACCTCAGACATTGCTATGATTCCGTATCGTCCCAATATGGGTCCTGACATAGGCCGCTTCAGCCTGGATGATCAGTCCCGCGTTGGTCTCAAGATTGACAGTAGCTGGCCCTTCCCAGAGAATCACTTCTGGTTCAAAGCAAGCGTTTCCAACGCCGACGAGTGGTTGAGCTGAAGTTCATTTCATCGCTTTGTTATTTGTTGTGTGAGAAAAACTTTACTAGAATGTTTTGTTGGAAATGATCTATAATCCAATGTGTATCCTTGTTGTCGTTGTGGGCTGATGACTTGTTGTATGTAATCAATGGTACATTTGCATATGCGTCTATCCACTCACGCCTGCTAGTGGTGTCCATATGAACAGTGCTAGTGATTTTAGTTGCAAAAATTAGATAGTGCTAGTGATTTTTAGCTGCATATTTTAACAAATTGCTGTGTTACAAGGTTGACAAATGGCAATGTTACTAGATAAACAAATGTCAATCTTTCCAGTTTGACAAATGGCAACATACCCAAAATGATAGATATGCAAATCTTACCCAATTGTTTGTACGTGGTTGCACATGGGTCATGCAAAACAACCGTTTGCGTTGAAGGGATGCAGAAATCCTGCTCGGCACATTTTCCCATGGCTTCCTAGGAAAGCTGTCGGTTTGCATCTGGGTGTTGTAACTAAAACGTTCGCGATGAGTGTTTTATATTTAAAAACCATTGACGTTTTTTTCAAAAGAAAATCGTTTTATAAGTCCGTACATTAAAAGACAAAAACACAAGTTCATTCAAACCATATCTTTCATTCAGTCACACTGCGAATTAATATTCATATGATCGAGAATTCGAGATACAATATTAAACCCCAAAAAAACTATTTCCGGCGGCGGCGGAGGGGGCGTGCCGCACCGTCGTTGTCGTTGTCGCCCTCTGGGTCGCCGTTGTTGAAGTCTTCAAGGCAGCACAAAATGTTCTTCACTTGTAAATCAAACATCATGTCGTCGCGCGATCGACGGGCGGGGCGTGGGAGGTCGGCAACTGGCGCCGCTGAGAGGTAGCGGTCGACGGCAGTGTCCCATGCCGCTGAGGGGGGCGCGCGCATGGGCATGGGCACGGGCGTGGCGGGTGCATCCAAACACACGGGGGCCGGCGCCATGGTGGGTGGGGGGCGTGCACGGGCACGGGCGCTGGCATGTACACGAGCTCGTGCGGGTCCGTGGAGACCTCGCTGACGCCCGCGGCTTCCAGCACTGCGATAGTGCTCAGCGACCAGCCCGTCAATGCTACGGGGATGGTCGCTGGCGCGGGCGCGGGGATGGGAGCTGGGACGGGAG
Organism: Triticum aestivum; assembly: GCF_018294505.1. NCBI lineage: Eukaryota > Viridiplantae > Streptophyta > Magnoliopsida > Poales > Poaceae > Triticum > Triticum aestivum. The sequence goes on along the minus strand of NC_057805.1, from coordinate 419,654,031 downwards.
CGGGGGAATCAACCGCCGCGGCCAGCTCGTTCTGGGCCATGTCCATGATGCCCCATTCCTCCTTATTTTCTATCTCCTCCGGCTCGAAGTTGACTTCACCAAAATTGAAGACTAGTGGTAGATGATCGTTCTGCTCCATGGCGTTGGTGGAGGTCTTTGGGAGGCAAACAGTAGGCCGCCCGTATTAAACAGCGGCTAGGGCGCCATTAATGGAGAGGAAGGAGGGCGGCCATGGAAGTCAAAAGGCACGCTTGCCAGTGAGCCTGCGCAGCGTACAGCTCGCACGCTTCCCAGTGAGCCTGCGCATTGGAGGATAGCTTGCACGCCTCTCGGTCAGCCTGCGCACCGGACTGCGCTCGCACGCCTCCCGTTCAGTCTAGGTCAAGGAGCTGTCCGCGCGACACCTGCTACAGCCATTAAAACCAAGACACATGGTGTCACGTGAATGGTTAACAGAACACACACAGTTTGAATTCTACAAACATTTGAGATATTAAAGTGCAGCTATTTTTTCAAAATGCCTTTGTTGGCTGTCATTATTCGAGTGCGCCTTCTCTCAAAATGGACACGAAAAATGCCACATCATGTCGGGTGCCATTCCATGATAGCATGCCAAGTTTCATGAATTTCAGACGAGTTTTGGATTTACTAGAATTAAAAAACAGGCATCTCAATGTTTTGCGGGCAATCAACGGTGCCCTGGTTTTTGAAATTCATTCCCATTTCTTGCATGGGACCTAAGCATGCACCCAAGGACATAGATTTGATTTTTCAACCAATTTATTTGCACTGGAGCATGTGCATGTAGTTCAAATTTGAATTATGCACATAAAATGCCTAGAAAATCCAGTTAATGCATAAAAATGTCCAAACGAACCAAGAAAATCAAAAAAGTTGACACAACACTCCTGTTGTTCTATGTTGACACTAGAAATTTTTTGAAAGCAATAAGAGGCAATGGATATCGTTTCGTCCCCAAAGGTGGGACGTTCCCTCTCGAAACCATCATGCTTGTTGTGAAGCTCTGGTTTGTGAGAAGCTTATACTCGTACCTGGCCCAAATGGGACAATTTTTTTACCACGGCATGTTGATGCCGCTCCATGATAGCATGCCAAGTTTCATGAATTTCAGACGAGTTTTGGATTTACTAGAATTTAAAAACCAGGCATCTCAACGTTTTGCCGGCAATCAACAGTGCCCTGGTGTTTGAATTTCATTCCAATCTCTTGCATGGGACCTAGAAATTCACCCTAGGACACACATGTGATTTTTCAACCAACTTTGGTGCATTGGAGCATGTGCTTGTAGTTCAAATTTGAAATATGCACATAAAATGCCTACAAAACCCAATTAATCTATAAAAAAGGCCAAACGAACCCCGAAAAATTCCAAGATTAAACACAACACTCCTGTTGTTCTATGTTGACACTACAAAATTTTTGAAAACAATAAGAGGCAACGAATATCGTCCAGTCCCCAAAGGTGGTACGTTCCCTATCGAAACCATGATGCTTGTCGTGAGAAGCTCTGGTTTGTAAGAAGCTTATACCCAACACTACAAAAAAAATACACTTGTCGTGAGTAGGTCACGTTTTCTGTCATGCATCTACATCCATGACAAATTTTTGACAGAATCAAGATAGTCATACCTGTGCTGTCGTAGAAGTGTTCCATGACATTACCAAAATTATCATCACGGAAGTGTCCACTTCCATGACGATAAATCGCGCATCACAGAAGTGCTTTCGTCAAGGGTGACCGACATGTGGCATCCACCATAAGGGAACGCCGTTAAGCTATCAGGTCCGTTTTTGGATCCGATAACCCGTTAACAGCCCCGACCAATGGGGATTTTCCACGTGTAAAATCATCATTGGCTGGAGGAAACACGTGTCGGCTCACCGTTGGGACAGATGTCATCCACTCATTGGACCCAAAGCGCCTATGATACGTCGACACGTGGCACGGCCCAACAGAGGCCCATTCCTGTGAAAAGGTCGGCCCGTTTGACTTGGTCAAAAGGTGGCGGGCCGGCCCACGGCAAGCCTGTTAACGGCCTGTTCGCATATAGCCCATTTACAACCCGCTAACCCAGGGCCCGTTTACGGCCTATCCGAATTAGGCCCCGTAGCGTCATCTGGGCCGTCCAATATAATTCCAGCCCGTTTTAACTTCCGGCCCATGTATGGCCAATGACGTCTTTTGGCCCATATGAGGCCCTTAGTAACCCTCGGCCCATTAACGTCCCGTGGTAAAACTGGCTCGTAATGAATAGTGTATCACTTTATACCCATTAACGGCCCATTATTCTGTTGGGCCGTTTCTAGCCCATGTTATCTTTCGGCCTTCTCAGGGCCCATTTATTCTTGGGCTCATTTCCAGCATTCATTTACTTTCGGCCCATTACTGTCATTTTCTGCTTGTGGGCCAAATACAGCCCGTGGTTACAGTCGGCCTGTTTGTGGCCCGTTAATACGTTGGGCCGTTTTCATAGCGTCATCAAATACGGCCTATTAACAACGACCCGTTATGGTCGGCCCATGAACGGACGATTTCAACTCTAGCCCATTTACGGCCATAATGTGGTCTGTTATTGGCCATGTTTGGCCAACCGATCATACGACCCGTAAAAGGCCCATTGATGATACGGCCCGTAGAAGGCCCATTGTGTCTATGCCCCGTAGAAGGCCCATTGTTTCTACGGCCCTTAGAAGGCCCATTGTTTCTACGGCCCGTAGGAGGCCCATGTTAACTATAGTAAATATGTAGCCCATTGTTAATGTGGCCTAGTTTTAAAAAATATTTTATTTCGGCCACTAGCAAACCGCGGAAAAAGAACTGCACTGACTACAAGAAAACAAATAAACAAGACAATAAGGAAATAAATAGGCAAGCAACTTACGCTAGGCTATCACGGCTATTACACATATTACATCCACTGGGCATCAAAGTTTGCCACCAGTGCAAATATAGGGAACAAAGCAGCATATAAACGCCGCAGCAAAACAAGTCCAGAACTAAAACCACTTCAGAAGAGCTCAAAAAACAATATCCTGGGTACCCATAATGCTGGCAAGATGCTTAGCAAGCTTATTAACTTTCTCTTGTTTGGCGCTTAAATCATCTAGCACTTGATGTTGCACCAGAAAGTATGCATCTGAATTCTGCAGGGACTTCCTCAGTCCTTCGGCTTGCTGTCGCATAACATCTAATCGATGTCTTTCAACTTGAAGTTGAGACTCAAGAAGCCGAACTGATTCAGGCAGCGAGTACGAAGAGCTGGTGCCAGCAATAGTAGCCAGTAACTCGAACACTACATCAAGACAGGACTTTGGGGTTGTCTCGGTGTCTTCAATATAGTTTTTATCAGCTTTCTTGGAGAACAACAGGGATGTCTCACTATCTTGAACCTGATCTGCATTACTTCCTTTACCATTGCATAACGGGGTACTCTTCTCCAATTATTGATCCGCGTTCTAAAGGAGAAACAAACAAACACATCACAGGTTTACAACGTAGTATATGAAACTCATTTTGGTAAACCAGTTCAGTAGTAAGGTGGACATGATAATAGCATGAAACAAACATATATCTATGTAGTATGGTCACTATATGGTCTATATCATTCTAGTTTATGTTGCCAAATGAAGATAGATACAGTTCGAATCATATCTATTTAAGACAAAGCAGCATAGACAGAATATAAGTGTGGGAAACTACACAGCAATAACAACACTTGTACTGCGCATGGCATGAGAACATAACTGTTTATTCAATTGAAACTGAAATCAACATAGAGCAAGTTACAACAGCAAACACGTTAAAGAAACAAGTTTAAAACATACCTGTTGCGCCATTGGAGTTTCAATTGCATCCTTCAAATTTGAAATTAGTTGGTATGAGTAAATACAGTGATTCAAGAGCAAAGTAGTATGAACCATAGCTACGGAACCTGACCTGAGAACAATTCTTCTTCTGCTTTAAGCATTGACTTGGGGTTCGGAGTGGTGGTCCTCGTGCTTTGGGCACTGCAGTTGTCTTACTAACTGCTCGTGTTTGGGTGCTCTGTGGTGGAGACGGTGTTGTGTCAACGGGAACTGGGTTACTATCTATTGGGGTTGGGGTTAGAAGGGGTGTAGCTGGTTCTCTATCCAACTAGGTAGGGGTACAATCTGCGTGAGTCTGGGTTATGTGTGGTGGGGCTGGTTCTTGGGCAAGTACAACCGTGGTTCTATCTCCATCGACAGGTAGCACGATCTTTTCTGAAGACCGTGTTTTTACTCCCACAGATACTGCCATCACACCCTCCAATTGAAATAGCTGATAAACAAGAAAAGTAATTGAATGTACAGACATTGTAAGATAGACAGGTGCAATGGATAGTAGGGAAGAAAACAGGGCATGAAATAACCGACATTTATGTTGTCTAACCAAACAGAATAGCAGGACATAATTTCAAATATATGATGGCTAATTAAACAGGATAACATGACACAATTTCACATGTATGATGGCTAACTAAACAGGATAGAATGACATACTTCAAAATATGATGACTATGTAAACAAGATGACATGATATAACTATACGATGTGTCTATTAAAGTGGTTGGCATGCCATAAATCACAAACATGCCGTCGATGGAAACACGATGGCATGATATAATTCACGAATAGAATGACATAATTCAAAATATGATGACTATGTGAACAGGATGAGATGATATAACTATATTATGTCTTTAGAAAATGGGTTGGCATGCCATAATTCAGATACATGCTGTCTATGTAAACATCATGGCATGATATAATTCAAATATATGATTTATATACTAAGGAAGTGAGCAGAGGGCAATCGCATATATGATGTGTCAACTAAGGAGATGGCATTCAATATCGTGTATATGATGTAAAAACTAAGCATTGCAATACAACATATTCATGATATGAGTAATATAACCCTGTCAAGTTTGAGCATACACCTCAGGGGGATAATAGGACTGGTCATCTGCCTCTGAATCTTCCTCTGAAGAGCTATCTGTAACCAGCAACATATCTGCTTCACCAGGTAGCATTGTCTGCTCTGAAGACCTTGTTTTCACTCCAGATTTCTCCATCACCAATTCAAATGGCTGATGCACAGGAAGAGCAGTTGAATATACAAACATTGTCGACAAAAGCAATGAGAAATACAAAAAAAGGACGACATGATATAATTCACATATATGATGCTTGGCTAAACAACATGGCATTGCATAATTCACATATATAATGCCTTGCAACAAGATAGCATTGCATAATTCACATATATAATGTCTTGCAAAAAGATGGCATTGCATAATTCACATATATGGTAATTAGACACTAAACAGGTGGCATTCACACAATCATGTCTAAACTAAGCAAATGACATAGCAATGCAAGATACCATACG
>NC_057805.1:419646311-419648350 GCF_018294505.1 Triticum aestivum | reverse complement strand
TGTCTCTGAATCCTCCTCTGAGGAGCTATCTGTAACCAGCAAGACATGCGCTTCGTCAGATAGCATTGTCTGCTCTGAAGACCTTGTTTCCACTCCAGATTTTTCCATGACCATGCCGAATGGCTGATGCACAGGAAGAGTAATTGAATGTACTAAAATTGTTGACAAATTTAACACGTAATAAAAAATGATGTCATGATATAATTCACATATAAGATGACTGGCTAACCAGGGTGGCATTGCAAAATTCACATATATGATGCCTGGCTAAACAAGATGGCATTGCATGATTCACATATACGATAAAGAAACTAAACAAATGGCATTGACACAAAGCATGTCTAAACTAAGCAGATGACATCTTTGATCTATACAGTAAGCAATGCAAGGCACCACATGCATGATATTGTCAACATCAGCATGCCAAGTTAGAGCGAAGACCTCATGGGGTAAATAGGAGTGGTCTTCTGCTTCTGAATCCCCCTCAGAACAGTTATCTTCCTCTTGATTACGATCCTAAATGGGTCGAGGGGGGCTGCCTTTGCGCCCACCATGGAGCGACGTCTGCATGAAATTTTATTGCCACGCAAGGCTCGTCTCTTTTGCTCTACATGTTCAGTTCCATTGTGTACAATAACTGACATGCATAGGAATAAAACATAGTGAGATTATGTAAGGAGTGCATGCACAAATCTAGAGTGAAGGTAGCAAACTATGGATAGACCCAAAACCAATGATAGCAGGCAGATAATAGCTTTAGTTAAAAAATACAGATAATGGCTCCTTTAATGTTTGTTTGCACCCAACATGAAACTCATAGTAGACACCCGAGATTAACTAGATAGTAGACAGATAGTACTGATTTCTGCCCCAATATGTACCCCACAACCATTTAAAAACTCAAGTTTCAGGATAAGTTTGGACCTGAGTCGGAGTCTAATAGGTGAACACGACGATAAAGTAGCATGTCATCATATTAAGCGATGCATAACGTAAGCAGACACGGAAGAGTGCAACCTCTCTTGCGGACCCGTGTAGTCCTCAAGGTCATCTGCTCAGTTGATGATGGTAATGCAGTTGTCGTGGCTGCCGGCGGCGGGGAAGAAGATCTGAGACGGTGAAAGACAGTCTGGAGAGCGGATCCTGCTGTGGTCAACCCTTCCGTCGTTGGAGCAGCTGAGCTGGGGTGGAACATAGCACTGCAGGAGCAGGACAAACCACACAAGGTTTTCTTTGACACATATCTGTAACAGAAGTAATTGTGTAAGGGCTTGTTTGAATTTGAGGATTCTAACAATGCAGTGATAGGAAATAGACAGGAATAGGATAGGAATGCACGTGCAAAACAGAGAATTTAAAAACACAGGATTTCTGCCAATCTAGGTGTTTGGTTCACAAGAATTGGAAGATCCCAAGATGCAAAGAAGCATGGTGAGATTAAGTCAATCCACAAGAAGTGTACAACCTGTTTAGCGAAGTCATTTCGATCTTAGCGTGATTGGGTTGGCCGGTGAGGATGCTCCGGCTGACGTGGCTCTCGGAGGAGGGGAAGAAGATCTTAGGCGTCTGGAGATGGAGCCCGAGGTACTGCTCCGCTGTGATGGAGGGTTTCGTCATTGGAGCAGCTCCGGTGAGTTGTACGACGCTGAGGCTGAAGCAGGACAAGAGAGACAACGTTAACCTGAGTGGAATTCTAATAGCATCTCCAATAGATGACGTAAAATACATAACCCCAAAGTGCTAGATGTATACATCTGCCGCTCATCTCTGAACTTAACTGTCGAAACTGAATTTAACTGTCGAAACTGAACTTAAGTGTCGAAACTGAATTTTGCTGTCGAAACTGAATTTTACTGTCGAAACTGAACTGACTAGAGGTGAGGCTACACGTCAGTCGACTGACTTTTTCATCTCTGGTCAGTCGATTTTGCAGCCGTTGGATACGAAATCAAGGGCATGCAGTTCATCTTCAACCTCCACCCCCCTGAGCCGCCAGCCACCACCGGCCAAACAGCCGCCACCCGCCGCCCGCGGCCGGT
>NC_057805.1:419637868-419646057 GCF_018294505.1 Triticum aestivum | reverse complement strand
CCCTAAGATAGATAGTGGTACTCCGGTGAGCCCCCCTCCCCGCTGCGGCTGGTTCTTCCTTAACTCCGGCGAGCCCCCCACCCCCTGAAAATCGACTGACCCAAAATTTGATTCAGTCGACTGAAGTGTAGCTAAATCGGAGCAGCATCGCAAGCAAGAGCAAGAGCGAGAGCAGCAGCGCGAGCAAGAGCAAGAGCAAGAGCAGACCAGGCAGGGGACCGGGAGCAAGAGCAGAGCAGCAACGCGAGCGAGAGCTAAAGCAGCAGCAGCTCCTACTGATGTGGACGTCGCCGCCGAGGGAGCGACACCATGGAGGAAGTGGCCGGCGACGCCGCCGTGGATGGAGCCGCGCCGTGTCGGCTCAGGACTGAGCGCCAGCAGCACCGTGAGATCGAATCAAGAAGAAAATGCGGCGATTAGTGTACAACCTCTTTGCTGGCGCCGATTAGGCCGCAGCTTCATCCGAGGAAATGGTGATGATGATGCTCTTCCGGCGGTGCAGGTGAAGACGGCGGTGTGGGAATGGAGGTGGCGTGAAAGACGAGGGGAACATCAGGGCAGCTCCTTGGAGGTGGAGGACGGGGTGGCTGAACCGGCGGGACGACCAGATCGACGACGGATCCTCATCCGGTACGGTGGATGAGGGACGTCGAGGTATTGCTGTGGACGACGTCGTCAGGGAAGAGGCTCCAGCTGGGTGGCGGACGGAGGAGGGTGTGGGGCTTCGCGGGTTTTGCCGGCCTCGGTGTACGAATGGGTGGGCGGATGGGATGGGAGTGGGGAACCATGGCTTAGGGACGCGCTTGTCCGAAATGTGGGGTAAGTTACAAAAGTACCCCCACCGATTTGAGGCAGTTCTCGGTTCAGGGGTAACACAGGCATTTCGCGTGTCGGGAGGAGGTGTGCGTTTTCGCACGCGTTGTAATTTTGGTATAGCAAGGCGCGGGTTGAGATGGAGGGAGTTATCGGAGCACAACGAGACAAAGATATATCTTAAATATTTCGGGCTAACAAGGCGCGGGTTGAATTTTCCGGACAAGCCTAATGTGTACTGTACCAAATCAATTCGCACTACAAATGTCATTCAAAACTTTGAATTCATGTTATGTTCAATTAAAATATTTCGCTACGTGTACAATGCATGCAACCTAGTACTCAAATGAACGTTTTAGTGCATTCCAAACGTATATACTACCGCTTCAATATGAACTAAATTTGAATTTGTTTCTCTATTTGAATAAGATCTACAATAATGATTGTTGTGAAGTCAAAGCGTTTGAATTCGTTTCTGTGTTTTAATAAGATCTACAATCGTCATTATTGTCAAGTTAAACCATCATTTGTGTATTATCTTCACAGCACACCACATGATTAGTCTCAAGTTACATATGAACTATGTGTATTATATGAACTCAAACTCGATTTTTTGAATCCACTTTATGTTGATTTCAAATCATAGTACATTTCCAGCTCTAGCTAGACCTTCACAAACTAAACCATGTCTCATATGTATAATGTGTTTATCACATTATGTATGGTGCCGTGCCCCCTACGCCTACAAGTATTTAGATGTGAGTTGCAAACACCACACATTACCACAAATTCAAATAAAATGTGAGAATGTTCGATATATAGTATTGTTTAGATTGTTCGATATTTAGTTGTAAGCTACAAACGCCACACATTATCACAAATTCAAATAAAATGTGAGATTGTTCGATGTATAGTATGGTTTAGATTGTTTGACATTTAGCTGTGAGTTGCAAACGCCATGCATTATCACATTATGGTATAACATGTGCAAAACCACAACACGCGTATCACCGCTATATTCATGCATGCATATGTTCAAAACACTATGATCTCCTATTCAAATATATGAATCCACTTTCATACCAAATTATGATCTTTGTTAGTCTCTTACACCCACACAATCCTCTAACCTTTGTAGCTACCACTAACTTTCTCTCGTGCATGCACACGCCCTCCTCGCCCTCCCCCTCCTCAGCATTCTATCCATCGCGCACATTCATTTTTTTCTTTAGGTCATTGTCCCACAGTCTCCACAACTCCTTTCCGACACACACCGATCGATAAACCTCTCTAGCAATGTCTGCCTACAACATGCACACGCACCTTCAATCTCCTCCTTTATGTGTCCTTGCCTCGTTTCTCTCATATGGTCCCACACACGTCTAAACTCTCGCCCCTCTTTTCATCGATCTCGCAACCGCACACTCCTCCCCCTATCTAGCTAGTAGCTGGGCCTCTCGCACCACCTCCTAGCTCCGTTCTCTCTGTCTATCCGTCTCGCCGGGCCTTATTTGCCTCTAACAAATGGATGTACACCGACGGATCTCCCGCTATACATATAGCTAGCTAGGTCCTTATAACTCGTTTTTCCCCACGCGTCGATCGATCTACCTCATTAGTTATGTCTCTCCCTTCCTCCGACAAACAACAATTGATCTACCGATCTAGTTAGGTTTGCTTACCAAACACATGGTTCCCCTTCATCATCCATGGATGTGTCCTGACAGATCTATCACGCACAGGCACAAACAGAAAACACATCCCCACTCTTATTGATAATATTGCAGTTCCACCCTCAGTTTGCACTACAAAAAAAATACACTTCCGTGATGATACGTGTTTGTCAAAGTAGGTCGTGTTTTCTGTCATGCATGTACATCCATGACAAATTTATGACAGAATCAAGATAGTCATACCTGTGCTGTCGTAGAAGTGTTCCATGACATTGCCAAAATTATCATCATGGAAGTGTCCACTTCCATGACGACAAATCGCGCGTCACAGAAGTGCTTTCGTCAAGGGTGACCGACACGTGGCATCCACCGTAACGGAACGCCGTTAAGCTATCGGGGCGGGTTTTGGATCCGATAACCCGTTAACAGCCCCGACCAATGGGGATTTTCCACGTGTAAAATCATCATTGGCTGGAGGAAACACGTGTCGGCTCACCGTTGGGACAGATTCATCCGCTCATTGGACCGAAGGCGCCTATGATACGGCGACACGTGGCACGGCCCAACAGAGGCCCATTCCTGTGAAAAGGCCGACCCGTTTGACTTGGTCAAAAGGTGGCGGGCGGCCCACGGAAAGCCAGTTAACGACCTGTTCGCATATAGCCCATTTACAGCCCGCTAACCCAGGTCCGTTACGCCCTATCCGAAATAGGCCCAGTAGCGTCATCTGGGCCGTCCAATATGATTCAGCCCGTTTTAACTTCCGGCCCATGTGTGGCCCATGACTTCTTTCGGCCCATATGAGGACCTTTGTAACTCTTGGCCCATTAATGGCCCGTGGTGAAACTGGCCCGTAATGAACAGTGTATCACTTTATACCCATTAACGACCCGTTATTCCATTGGGCCGTTTCTAGCCCAAATTATCTTTCGGCCTTCTCAGGGCCCATTGGTTCTTGGGCTCATTTGCAGCATTCGGTTACATACGGCCCGTTACTATCATTTTCTGCTTGTGGTCCAAATTCAGCCCGTCGTTACAGTCGGCCCGTTTGCGGACCGTTAATACGTTGGGCTGTTTTCATGTAAAAAAACCCTTTGGCTGTTTTCATAGAGTTATCAAATACAACCTATTAACGGCCCGTTATGGTCCATGAATAGTACGGCCCATGATTGGCGAAATGATGATACGCCCCGTAGAAGGCCCATGGATCCTACGGCCCGTATGAGGCCCATGGATAGTGAGGCCCATGGATAGTACGGCCCGTAGAAGGCCCATGGATCTTACGGCCCGTAGAAGGCCCATGGACCCTACGGCCCGTAGAAGGCCCATGGACCCTAAGGCCCGTATAGAAGGCCGATGGATCCTACGGCCGGACGAAGGCCCATGGATCATACGGCCTGCAGGAGGCCCATGGTTACAACAGTCCATGTGTTGCCATTATTATTTTGGCCTAGTTACCAAAAATAGGCTATTGTGGCCACTAGAAATAAACAGAAAAAGAACTGCAGTGACTACAAGCAAACAACTAAACAAGACAATAAGGAAATAAATAAGCAAGCAATTAACGCTAGCCTATTACCGCTATTACACATATTACATCCACTGGGCATAAAAGTTCGCCACCAGTGCAAATATAGGAAACAAAGCAGCACATTACATACACTGGCCGTCAAAATTGGCTACCAGTGCAAATAAACGCTGCAGCAAAACAAGAGCATAACTGAAACAACTTCAGAAGAGCTCAAGAAATGTTATCCTGGGTATCCACCATGCTGGCAATAAGCTTAGCAAGCTGATTAGCTTTGTCCTGTTTGGCGCTAAAATCCTCCAACGCTTGCTGTTGCACCAGAAAGTATGCATCTGAATGCTCCAGGGACTTCCGCAGTCCTTCCGCTTCTTGTCGCAGCACAGCTAATCGATGTCTTTCAGCTTGTAGTTGAGACTCAAGAAACCGAACTGATTCAGACAGTGAGTTTGAATACCTTGTGCAAGAGGTAGTGGCCAGTAACTCGAACACTAAACCAACACAGGACTTTGGGGTTGTCTCGCTGTCTTCAAGATAGTCTTCCTTAGCTGTTTTATCAGCTTTGTTGGAGATCAACAAGGATGTGTCACTATCCTGAACCTTATCTGCATTACTTCCTTTACCATTGCTTAATAAGGCACTCTTCCCCAATATTCTATCAGCATTCTAAAAGAAGAAACAAGCAGACACATAACAAGTTTAGCATGTACTAGTATATGAAACTCATTTCGGTGAACCAGTTCATTAGTAAGGTGGACAGGATTAAACTACCAAGTCTTCTATTGCCAAGTACTAGTACATAATAAAAGCATCAAACAAACATATATCTATGTCCTATGGTCACTGCATTGTCTTGCCAAATCAAAATAGAGACACAGTTCAAATCATATCAGTTCAAGACAAAGCAGCAGTGAAAGAATACAAAGCGTGGGAAACTACACGGCACAACAAGATTTCAGATGGGTACCACGGGTCTACATGTACAACACTATTGGCTTTGTTGTGATGCTAGTAATGTGCGTGATATGAAAGTCAACTGTATACACAATTGAAATTGAAATCAACAGAGCTATTGATAAGAGCAAACCTGTTACAGAAACATGCGTGAACATACCTGCTGTGCCATTGGAGTTTTGATTGGATCCTTCAATTTAAAAATAAGTTTGTATGAGTAAATACAGTGATACAAGAGCAAAGCAATCATAGTTAAAAAAGGCGCGCCTAAGCGAGCGCTTAAGCGCGCCTAGGCTCTAGGCGTTGGCAAAACACATTGCGCATAACTACGCATAATCTGTGCATAACTGCACATAAGCATGCGCTTTGGTCAATAAAGTGCAAGGCGGTGGCAAAACGCACAATTAACGCCTAGCGCTTTTCTGAACTATGATATCAATGGAATCTTAAATTAGAACAATTGTTCTTCAGGTTTAGGCACTTGTTCTACATGAACAGAGTACAGTAAGACGCAAGAATGTAATACTTAAAAATAGAAAATGAGCTCATAGACCTTACCACATTCTTGGTTCGGGACCAGTACGGAACAAGGCATTCCCAGTCATCGTCCAGTAAATGTGTCTCGGGAGAACGTAAGGGAATTTGATCAGTTTCTTTGCCGGTGAAGTACATTTTCTTCAGGTAATTCCGATACTGCCACCAAGCATTCTTGAAGATAGCAGAGGTATTAGCACAGGTTACCTCATCCTGAGTTTCCAAATCGGTCCTTCTCTATAGAGAAAAATGGGAAAATTCGCTGTATTATAACCATCATGGAGGTAGGATGTATGGGACGAAGCAAAGTAATTTCCATGAATAACATTACTTACACATAACTCCTGGACAAACACCTGCAACTGGCATTTTCCTTCATCTTTAGTATAATATTTCCAAGATGGGAAGATACGCACATACGATTTAACAACATCAAATGTGATAGATGCTAAACTACGACTAGCTGGTTGTGCTTCCTCCACAGGAATAGACGTACTAACTGGTGGAGTTGGGGTTCGCCTTGATAGTACTGGCCCTTTGGGCGCTGGAGCTGCCTTACTAACTGCTCATGTTTGGGAGCTCTGTGGTGGAGATGGTGCTGTGTCAACAGGAACTGGGTTACTATCGGCTGGGGTTGGGGTTAGATTGAGTGAAGCTGGTTCTCTGTCAATCGCAGTAGGGGTACAATCTGCGAGAGTTTGGGTTATGTGTGGTAGGGCTGGTTCTTGTGCATGTACAACCGGGGTGCTATCTCCACCAAGAGGTAGCACTGTTTTATTTGAAGACCGTGTTTTTAGTCCGCTAGATACTGGCATCACCCACTCCAATTCAAATGGCTGATAAACAGGAAACGTAGTTGAATGTACAGACATTGTATGAGAGACAGATGCAATAGATAGTGTGGAAAAAAGAGGGCATGAAATAGTTGACATGTATATTGTTTAACTGAAACAGATAGCATGACATAATTTCACATATATGATGTCTATCTAAACTGGATAGCATAGCATAACATAATTCAAAGATATGATGAATAACTAAACAGGATCACATGACATAATTCACCTACATGTTATCTAAGTAATCAGGATCGCATAATTTAATTCACATATGTGATTTATATGCTAAACCGAGGGCATTCAATATGATGTCTGAACTAAGAACATGGTGTTGAATATTGTGTATATGATGACTAAACTATGCAATGCAAGACACCGTATACATGATATGAGCAGTATAACCGTGCCAAGTTAGAGCATACACCTCAGTGGGGGAATAGGACTGGTCATCTGTCTCTATATCCATCTCTGAGGAGCTATCGGGACCCAACAAGAGATCTGCTTCGACAGGTAGCACTGTCTACTCTGAAGGCCTTGTTTTCACTCCAGATTTTTCCATCTCCCACCCAAATGGCTGATTCACAGGAAGAGTAGTTTAATGTACAAACATTGTCGACAAATGGAAATGTAATGAAGAAAAGGATGGGCAAGATATCATTCAAATATATGATGCCTGGTTAAACAGGATGGCATTGCACATTTCACATATATTATGGCTGGCTAAAAGACACAAGACTCCATAATTCCCATATATGATATAGAAACTAAAAAGGTGGCATTACAGAACATGTCAAAACTAAGCAGATGACATATATGATGTCAAAAGTAGGCACAGCAAGGCAACATATGCATGTTATGACTAACATCATCATGCCAAGGTAGAGAAAACACCTTGGGGGGTAAATAGGAGTGGTCAGCAGCGTCTGAATCCGCCTCAGAACAGATATCTTCCTCTGGATTACAATCTGGAGAGGGGTGGGGAGGGTTTGCCATTGAACCCACCATGGAGCGATGTCTGCATGACATTGTATTGCCGCGCAAAACTCCTCTCTTTTTCTCTACATGTTCAGCATGACTGTGTACAATATCTGACATGCATACAAAAAAAAGATGGTGAGATTATGTAAGGAGAGCATGCAGAAATTTAGAGTGATGGTAACAACCAGTGGATCGACGTTTTTCCATTGAACCAAAATAGCCCTAATGGATCGACGTGAATGTATAGTAATAAGTGATGCAACAAGTGTACAACCTCTTTGCCGTAGCCGTGTCGACCTCAGCATCATTGGGTTGGTCGCTGAAGCAGTTGAGGCAGAGGTGGCTGTCGGAGGTGTGGAGGAAGATCTGAGGAATCTGTAGACGGCGTCGAGGGCACTGCTCTGTTGTGATGGATCCTTCTATCGTTGGAGCAGCTCCGGTGAGCCGTAAGACGTCAAGGCTGAAGCAGCACAAGACACACATCGTCAATCTCAAGTGGGATTATAATAGCATCTCCAATAGATGATGTAAAATGGATGTAAAATTAACATCACCAAAAACCACCTGACTACAACAGATGAGGTAAAAACTGTTGACTCTGAACTTAACTGTCGAAACTGAAATTTACTGTGGAATCTGAATGCTACTGTCGGAACTGAACGCAATGGTATCAGAGAGGCACTTGACATGTGGTTTCAGGAGGGCCCGCGGTTCATCTTCAACCTGCACCCCCCTGAGCCGCCAGCCACCACCGGCCCCAGCGCCGCCTCCCCGCCCCGAAACAACTCGCCCCGGCCAGCCCTCTAGGCCCCCCGCCCCCCACCCTGAACCCTAAGATAGATAGTGGGGTACCTCTCCAGCGAGCCCCCGTCC
>NC_057805.1:419593046-419637427 GCF_018294505.1 Triticum aestivum | reverse complement strand
CCCCCAACGCCTGAAAATCGACTGACCCAAAAGTCGATTCAGTCGACTGAAGTGTGGCTTAATCGGAGAAGAGCAGCAGCACAAGCGAGGGGGAGAGCAGCAACAGCAGCTGGGCGAGCGAGCGATCGAGCGAGAGCCGGAGCAGCAGCAGCAGTGCGAGCGAGCGAGCGAGAGCGGGAGCAACAGCAGCAGATCAGGCTGGTATGGACGGCGAAGGGGCCTCACACTGGGGGAGAGCCGCCATGGAGATGTCGCCCACGACGCCGGCTTCAAGGTAGCCGCTCCATGGGGGTGCGGGATGGAGCACCGTCGGCGCCGGGAGGTCGAGTTAAGGAGAAGGTGCGATGCGATGAGTGTACAACCTCTTTGGTGGCGCCGAGTAGGCCTCGGCTTCGTCCGAGGAGTCGGTGAGGATGCTGCAGTTCCGGTGGAGCAGGTTAAGGCGGCGCTGTGGGGATGGAGCAGCCGCGATAGACGAGGCGATCGTCGGAGCAGCTCCTTGGAGATGGAGGACGGGGCGGCTGAACCGGCGAGACGGCGAGATGGACGACGGATCCTCATCCGAGGAGGTGGACGAGGGACGTCGAGCTGTTGCGGTGGACGACGTCGTCGGGGAAGAGGCTCCGGCTGGGCAGCGGTGACGTGGCGGATGGAGGAGGGTGGGGTTTCGCGGCTGGAGCAGAGAGGTTATGGCGGCCTGGGATTTCGAATGGCGAAAAGGGGGCGATGGGAGGGGGTGAAGCATGACTTAGGGACGCGCTTGTCCAAAATGTAGGGTGTGTTACAAAAGTACCCCCCACCGATTTGAACTAGCGGCCCTTTCGGCTCAGGGTTAGAAGGGGGATTTCGCGTGTCGAAAGATACTTGGCCAACTAAGGCCCTGCAGTCCAATGTCCGATATATTGGCGTACCTGGTCCTGAACTGCTTTTAATCTAGAATAAGTGGAATCTTCTCGGCACTCTCCTTCATCTTCTGTGGCCCCGTCGGTCGGTACGTGCCAACCCCAACAAATCGGGGTACGACAAAGGTTCCCGTAGAGTGCTTGGCAGCTAGAGGGAGTTTTCGCGCGTGTTGTAATTTCGGGATAGCAAGGCGCGGGTTGTGAAGGCACCAGTTTTGCGAGCACGATATCTGAATTTTCGGGATATAACAAGACGCAGGTTGAATTTTAGGGACAAGCCTAACGTGTAGTAATATTGTACTTGTACGTACCAAATCAATTCGCAGTTCCCTCAACCAAAAAGAAAACAAAAAGAATAAAACTATTCACACCACACAAAGAGAGAGTCTTGCCCCGTTTTACTATACAAATGCTATTCAAAGCTACTCCCTCCTTCCATCTATATAGGGCCTAATGCGTTTTTCGATGCTAACTTTGACCAAATATTAGAGCAATGATATATGACATGCAACTTACACAAAGCACACCATTAAATTCGTTTGTGAAAGGTTCTTTCAATGATATAATTTTCACATTGTGCATGTCATGTACTATTAATCTTGTCAATAGTCAAAGGCGGTCTTAAAAATCTCATTACGCCCTATATAGATGGAAGGAGGGAGTATGAATCCATGTTATGTCCGATTAAATTTTTTCGCTTGCTGTATAATCCATGTAACCTACTCATACCAACATTTTAGTGCATTCCAAATGTCTATACTACCGCTGCAATTCGAACTAAATTTCAATTCGTTTCTCTATTTCAATAAGAATCTACAATCATGATTGTTGCCAACTTCAACCATCATAGTTTCCTTGCTATCCGCCAGATATAAATCGGACGGCCTATAATGCAGGATGGCAGGCACACCATCATCAACAACTCCGTTTTTTATAAGAGTAGAGATAAAATATTTTAAATGTAGTATAACATGTTCATAACCACACCATGTGTATCACCGTTATATATATTCACACATGCGTCGGTTTGAAACACTATGATAAATTCTTCAAATATCCGAGTTCGCTTTTTATAATGAAGTATACATGATCTCTGTTCGTCTTTTACACCCACACAACCCTCTTATCTTTGTAGCTAGCGCTAACTTTCTCTTGTGCATGCACACGCCCGCATCCCTCTCACCCTCCCTCAGTATTCTCTAGCTCCATCGCGCAAATTCGTCTTTTCACTTTAGGTCGTTCACCCACGGTGTGTGTAGGCCCCCCAGCTCCTTTACGGCACACATCGATCGATATGCCTCTCTAGCCAGGTGTGCCTAGCACAAACACAAGCTTCCCCTCTTCTCTTGTCACCGTCCCTGCCTCACTCCCACCACTCTTTTCATCGTTCTCGTACTCGCACACTCCTCCCCCCTCGATATAGTATGCCTCTCGTAGCACCTCCTACATGCATCCCTCTCTCTCTATCCTTCTCCTCGTGCCTCATTTGCTTCTAACACACACATGCATGTATACCGATCGATCTCCCAACATATACCTAGATCGACTTTAACTACCCCCCCATCGATTGACGTACCTCACAAGTTATCTCTCTCCTTTCTCCAACAAAGGGAGATTGATCCTCCTATGTAGTTACGTCTGCTTACCACAGCCACATCGTCCCCCTCATCATTCGTGCATGCCTCCTGACCCGTCTCTCACACGCACGTGCACAGACAACAAGCAGCCATCTCCTCTCTTATTGATATTGCGGGCGTGCCCTCCGTTTGTCTAGCAAGCCTATCCCACCATTTGTTAGAAGCAACTCCACTACCACCCCCTCCAATACTCTAGCTCTGTCTCTCTCCCAACCTTATTCCTCTCCTGCACATATGCATGGATGCCGATCGATCTCCCTTAATACATGAGGCAGATCAATCTCCTTAATACATGAGGTAGGCTTCTCTCCTCCTCCACACATATACCAGCCATTGTACCTCTAAGGTTAATTGGGCCTCCCTCTTCCCCCACCACACACCGATAGTCGAGCGCTGCAGGTAGGTATCCATGCCACAGAGACAAACTGCACATGTCCCATCTCACGTTCTAGTAGGCCAGCCACTCTATATCTTTGACGTGGGCACACACAAATTCGATGGCACTCTTTATCGATCGCACGCGCACACACACACACACACATCATCCCTCTCTTTGATTCTATGGACACCTCAAGCCGATGATACCTCCACTCTCTTCTCGTGGATCGCCCCCTCTATATATATGTTATATCCAGGACTCTATTTCACACACATTGCATATGTTACATTTTTTGATTGACCCCCCCCCCCAAAAAAAACTCTGAAGAACCCACACACTATATCTCTCTAGGTTTGTATCTCTCTCACACAACCCCAGGTAGGTGGTGTACGTATACAAGAAGAGAATAGGTGCACCGTGCACGTACTCACGCTTCGTGCCCAGCCACACCCGCGCGGGTACACGGTGGAGCTCATTTCTTTACGAAATGGCAGCCCACGTGCTAATTTGAACGCCTGTAGCGGTTGTTTACCTAGGGAGGTCGTGTACCACGCGTGCACAAAACAAAGTTCGGCTTGACGCGTTGCCGTGTTATTTTTAAATAAAGTTATAGCGCTCAATGGCACGTACACAGAATATAAAATGATTTTTATGGAGAAAAAGGTAGTCCGCTCACTATATACAATGGAGCCTGCCTGCCTGGTTTGTCGCTCTTCAGAGTATCTCACACAAGGCTGCGGTGGCCTCTCTCTATCTCTCTCTCACCGTTGGTCACTGATCCGGCCGCATCCCGTCCGCCGGGGGAAAGGGAGTGCGGTGGCCTCTCTCTCTCTCACCGCTGGTCACGGATCCGGCCGCATCCCGTCCGCCGGGGGAAAGGGAGGAAGTGCATCGTTTCTCCGTTTGACGGCGCCGAGGCAGCACGTCCCGATCTGCGGTACGCGCCGTTCTCTCTGACCAAGCTCCGGCGCGGCAGGGCCTACGCCACCTGCTCACAAATTCCGCCCGCCGCCGCTCACCTAGTTACATCCCGACGACCTCCAGGTATCCCCTCCGGCCTTGCTCCACTGCTCGTCTTCCCACGTCGCTACATGTGGATCTTCCATAGTTCTTTGCCCAAAACATAGCTTGTCCGGCGTACTTTCCATATTGCATTCTCGTCCTCACATCGTTTTAGACAAACACAACCGTGTTGTTATCTTCCCTTAGGACAAGGAATATGCTTCTTTTTTGTCGTCGCATGTGTCATCAACTGTTATTGGCCAGTAATTGTTTCCTTTCTACTCGTTGCTATTGCGACCTTTTGGTGAACTGCACAAATCACTTTTTTCTTAAGAGTGTTTTGTGCAGTTGTACTAAAATGTCACACGGGCAACGTCTCTACATTTCAGTGCGACTGCACAAAGGGAGATTGGTTTTGCTCTATCCTCCTCATCCAACTCCGAGCCTAATCTTCTCCAACTAGTTACTCTTAAGAGAGACTGCAAAGGTGACCGGCTTCTATTTGTGTGTTTATTGTTTCATCAGCAGTCCTCTATTATCGTAATCACACTTAATATCTTTGGAAGAGGGACGCTCAGCTCTATTTTAGTGGAACTGCACAAAATGATCGGAAGTTGCATGCTCCAGACAGCTACTTTTTTTCCCAACATGCCTTGTTGATTTAGACAGAGCTGGGGGGGACGTTGCTACCAATGAAAGCATGGATCAATTTTAATTTAACACCTTCTCACAACTCTGTCTTCAGTTGTGATGTAATTATTAGCTCTGATCTACTAATAATTGACATGCATTAGCAAGGAAGTTAGTTTTTTATTGTCTCCGAAAGAGCATCGATGGCAAGACACACGAAACAAAAGCTGAAAGCTCACACCATTGTACAATTTCATGTCGCTCGAAAATTATTTGCATAGTACGTCAATTATGTAAACAAATGATGGAAGCTTGATAGCATTGCCAGAAGCCTCTTCATCATCCGGGTCCATGTGCCATGCACAAAATTATACTCCTTCGTTCCTAAATATTTGTCTTTTTACAAATTTCAAACGGGCATATTTTAGAGTGTAGATTCACTCATTTTGCTTCGTATGTGTACTCCCACCGTTCCTAAATATTCTATTTGTCTTTCTAGAGATTTTAACAAGTGACTACATACGGAGCAAAATGAGTGAATCTACACTCAAAAATATGCCAGTCCATTTGAAATCTCTAAAAAGACAAATATTTGAGTAGTCACTTATTGAAATATCTAGAAAGACAAATACTCCGGAGTATATTTAAGAACCGACGGGGTAGTGCACAACCGCATGGGAGACTCAGCCCGGTCGTTGCGCCGCATTAATAGTGAGTAATGAGCAGTCAAATCATAAGCCCCACCTTTCCCACTGTAAGTTGCTCTGAAGAAGCAACCATCAATACGCTCTTCTCTGAATCCACTCATACTACTCCATCTGTCACTGTTTATACAACGTGCTTCAGAAAAAAGAAAAAAATCTGTGGGACCAAAGCGACTAGCGATCGGCCTGAAAAATAGCATTGGTAGTTATAGCATGGCGTCTATTACTAGAGGGAATAATGCGTACACAGATGCATGTAGTGCTTCCACCCCGGGTACACACATGCATGCACTTACTCCACTCCATAGTAGTACAGTATATGGAGAGAAAATTGTGGACTTGATTGCGGTTACCACGCCCTAATTAATTGAGCATTAACCAAACGCGTCTAAAGTCTCTCTGGTGGTGGAAATGCATTGAGAGAAATGCATCATAATGAAGCGCGCCCTGTAAACTGTGACGGAGGGAGGAGTAGTATGAAGGTGCAAAACCAAGTACGCGTATGGCCAGTCCGTCAACGCACATCCTCTTGGCATATCACTGACATGTGGGACAGGAGTGTGAGCAAACCGATCTCAATTAACGGCAAAGAGCCAACCCGCCGTTCCTTGAGAGAGACGAGGAGCGAGAACACACAGACAGGCTCGCATAGAGGCCAAGATATATTCGAGCATGATTGGTTGATCGATATCATTCATTACATGTTGGGCTGCCGTTTTCCGCCCTTCCCCGGAATAAACGTGTACTTTATCAGAGATAAAAAAATTAGAGTACAGACGCTCCACCATGCGGTTCTAGTAGTAGTACTACTCTTACTACTGCGCTTGGCTCTTCGCCTCTTCATGAAGTCGAACAATGATGGTACTCCGCATGTTGGGTACTACAGTGTATGCCTCTGACAATCTGACACCGAATGGACTTATGCATGTCCACCGAGGGTAGGTTGCATTAGTCAAAAGGCGTAAGCGAGCTTCACCTTGTCCTGCAAGCTTCTCCTCGTTCTGCGAGTTGACGGGACACACCAAAAAGTAGTGCTAGTCCATACTCCCTCCTTTCCGGTTAATATGACTTAATCTTTTTTGCGGGTAAATGAGAGAGCTTTATTCATATATAAGCATTCTTAGGACGATCAGCCAAGACACTGGTCACTAGGAAGCGAGGTACCCCGCAAAAAAAGAAGTAGGAAGCGAGGTGTTTCATCAAGCCAGCTCTCAGCCACATTCAAAGTGCAGCAAGCACGGTTCGCACCAAGATGCGCCACAAGGTTTGCTGACCTGTTTACATGCTGAATAACCAAAAAAGAGGAAATATTACCGAGCGCTACTATTTGTAACAGGATATGAGCCAGAATTAAGCGAGAATTGCGGCGAGTGTTCCATGCAATCAACTTCCATTATCACATGCGAGAAACCTCGAAGAGAACCAAATGTGTTGAAGATTGCTTTATCACATTTTAAAATTATAATAAGAGTGCAGACGCTCCTCCATCCGGTTCCTAGTACTAGTATAGTACGTAGCTTTATATACTATAGTAGTAGTACTAGTAAACTTTGCGCTTGGCTGTTCGCCTATTCGGGAAGTCGAACAATAATAGCAATAGTAGTATAGTGTGTGCTTCTGGCAATCTAACACCGAATTAACTGTTGCACGTCCACCGCCTGAGCGAGGGAGAGCTTGCATTAGTCAAAAGTTTCTCCTTGTCCTGTGAGCCAGCGCGCGCAAGCTTCTCCCGTCCTGCCACCTTCTCCTCGTTCGGCAAGTTGACGGGACATAGCAAAGTAATGCTAGTCCATACTGCCTCCTCTCCGGCTAATATGGCTTAATTTCAAACGAGATAAATACACTGTCTGTCACTGTATATTTGTAAAAATATGGTCAGTGGACTTCATAATACGCTCATTGCGCACAATATATATATTTTCCGGTGTTTATACGGTCGCTAGCTCACCCTGACTGAGTATGTGTGTGCATGCACGTGTAGGTTGAGCACTTGAGCATGACCGTGTGAGTTCCGTCGTGTGCTCGGACATGCATGCATTAGGGCGTCGCGCGAGTTTTTGCTTCCATGTGTACGTGTGACTGTTGCATACACGTAGGGGGAGTACGTGTAGGGGCCACTAAGGAGCAATCAAATCACACAGTAAGTTAGTCGGAAGAAGCAACCATCATTTCACTCTTGAATGACACATACGCAATATAAAATGGTTGATATGGAGAGAAAAAGAAAACCACTATATATACACTAGCAGGAGCCTAAGCTACAAGCCTGCTTGCTTAGGTTACTCTCTTCACAAGCATAGAACGACGGGCCTGATCCCGCAGCTGGGGGAAGGGAACAATGTTCTGCGTAGACGCGGTCGACATTAGCGAGGGAGAAAACCCACAGTCGATGCGTCCCAATCGGGGGTCACCGCGCTATGGGCCGATGCCGTGTCCCAACCGCCCTTCTAGCTACAGCCCGACGTCCCAGGTACTCCATCTTCCTTTTGGAGCCGGCTTCCTCCACTGCCGTAGCTCCATCTCCATGTCGATCTTTCTCTACTTCTACCGGCTTCTACTTGTGATGAGTTTATGTCTCATGAACTAGTGCCAGTACTATTATTCTAATCACACTTCTTCAATATCTTTTCCATCAGGGATGCTCAGGTCGATTTTAGTGGAACTGCACAAAAGCATCGTATGATCCGAGGGTGCCAGCCGTCTTTCCTTCGACAGGTTCTACCTAGCCAGGAAATTAAATCATGTTTAGGGTTTAGGGTTTAAGTCGTAGTGACCCCATCAGTAGTTTTTCTTTCATACACGCTCTCACAACTTTTTTATTTAGTTGTGAAGTAAATATTGGCTATGATCTGTGAATCATTGAGATGCATCAGCATCCGTGTTAGTTTTCCTTTGTATTTGATGGAATGTTGTAACGGGATAACCTTGGAATAGGAATGAAAATGGAGTGGAAAGTTTCCGTTTTTCCGGAGAAAAAATGGTAACGGAGAGAAACCAACGTTTCATTTCGTTGGATCGCGCCATCGAGCAAAACCAACGTTTAAATCACGTCTGTCGTGTTGGTGTCTCACCCTCCTCCACGGCTCGACCCCACACGGTCGCTCGGCATGCCACTCACCGCAAATCGAGTATACGATAACTTTCCCGGCTGCTTGTCGATGGATCGCGCCATGGAGTACTAGCACTACTGGAAGAGATTGACGAGTTGGGGGAGGACAGCTAGCTGTAGCACGGACTCCCAAGAACTTTTTACATGCATGTTGTAGCCGGCTATTGCGACCTTTGAACGCGGAGCAGCCGCGTGCACCCGGAAGCGGCGGGGGCGACGCTCTCTCGGCCGGCGCGCCGATTCAATACCGGCGCCAGTGAGAGGTCGCGTCCGCTCTGGCCGGGCATGAATGCGGCACTGACCGTTTCGGGCGGGAAGCACGCGCGGGTGATGAAGAGGGTTCGGGTTGGTCAGGACCCGCCGTGGCAGCGGTCCGAACGTGCGCAAACAAGAGATGTTGTACGTTAATATTGTTGCGTATATAATTAACAACGTAAATAATGTGCCAGTTGGGCAAATATGATTGGAGATGGAGATGGAAATGGAATTTTACGTAAAGACGGATATGCATGTCTATGTTTATGTGTGTGTGCGCGACGACTCTCGCGACTTGGAAGCGGGGGCGTGTTTTTGATCGAGTTTTCTTTCTTGGTACGTTAGCAAATCAGTTTGTCTAATTCACATCTAGATGTTATTTACTGAGAAGAAACTGTAACAACCAAAAAAATTTATTTGGTTTTATTAATTTTCTTTTTATGGGAAGGAGGTTATTTAATTTTTTTTAAACCCTCTCCTTCTCAAAACCTTTAAGGCAAGTATTTTATGTTTCTTTCTCAACTTTTACTTTGGTCTTGAGGGATTTTCATTTTTGTGTTGACTCAACACAACTACTTTCTTTGGGAAATTTTTTGAAATCCTTTCTTTTAAAAATAACCCTATGACTTATGGATTGATCCTTCCCCTTTCAAAAATTATCTCTTGCCATGACCTAGGTTGTAATCTCCCTCCCAAGAGCCATCTTCCCACTTTGTGTCAAGTCAAGCTTCAAATCCAGCAAGTTAAACTCCCCCTTGAATTTATTCCCATTTATTTTAAATCAAAAATCTTTTCTGTCTTCTATTTTGGCCCTTAGAGATTTACAAAGGAACCACAAGAATTCCTTTGAGTTTTGATTCCAAAAAAGTTTCCCTGGCTAGTCCTTAGAACCCTCAACCAAGATCCATGAAGATCCACTGGTCCACAGTTCAAAATTTTCAAAATTTGCTTGCTGCAAGTTTGGACCAGATTTGTCATTTTTGGTGAAATTCATTATTTTTCTTCTCCAAAAATTCTGAGAAAAATCATGAGGCCTCCAGATGCATCAAGAGACCTCTCCACCAAAGATCAGCTCCAGAAAAATCTCCCACATGCCAGAATCATTTCATCGAACAGGTGGCATGCACTGTTTCTGTGCAGGTTCAGTGTTCATTGTTCAGTTCAGTCACCGGTGTCGTTTTCTTCAGAACCGCAGCGTCCATCTCACTAGTACTCGCGCTGGCCTCTTGCTCCCTACTCCTTCTTCTTGTCCACCGCGCCGCACGGTCGCCTGGACGGACGCGAGCGTTGGCGGTGAGCTGGAAGGAGGAACACCGCCCCCGTGAGCGGCGGCAGCAGCACTCGCTGCGGCTGCCAGAGAGGCGCAGCGAGGGATGGCGCCGTCCAGCACCGTCCACACCACCAGTAGCCTTCGCGTGGCCGTCCTCTTCTCTGGACGCGCTGCAGCACCGTCGCCGTGGCCGGAGTGGCGCAGAGCACGCCCACTGTCGCCGACGAGCCCGTGAGGCCGTTCCGTCGAGGGCTGGAGTATCGCCCAATTCCGACCGAGATTAACTGTGAAACGGAGTCAGTGAACCAATCCGCTGCTGCCCGGCCCCCTAAACCTCTCGTCCGACCACTGGCTCGCCATAATCATCCCCGGAGAAATCACGGTCGCGGCAACCGCCTCGGATTGGCTATAAAAGGAAGCCCCGAGCTCGACTCGACCAGGCACCATCACTCCACCCCACCAGAGCCACGCCCAGCCACTAGGGAGACCTCGGGGAGGCCTTCTTCCCCGACTCCGGTCGCCCCGATCCGCTTCGGGATCCGGCAAGATTTGCTCAAGTGCGTGCACCCCCGCCTCTCAAACCATGCCAGTAGCCCCCTAGTGCACCCACTCCTCTAACCCGCGCCCCAATTTGAAGGTTGCAGCTCCCTTCGGAGAGAACCAGCCTCGCCCGAACCGCCGTCCGCCGGAGTGAAGGCCGCCGTCGACATGGTGCTCGCCGACGACCAAGTCCACCACCCACCGACGCGGAAGGACACCGTGAACCCGTAGGTACCCTCCGATCCCCCTGCCTCGCCGTGGATCAACGCGGCGACCACCGCGAGCCTCGGGCGCCGGCGAGCTCTGTTTCAAAGTTTGAACCTGACGGGTGGGACCCCCTCGTCAGCCTCTTCTCTTCTGTTTTGAAATGTTTTCTGAAAACGCCTTCGGGCAAAGTATGCTTTCCTTCTGGGCTGGCGTATTTCCAACTGAAACGTTTTCTGCTTTTTCAAACTAGCCCCTGGGCCTTTTCTATTTCATCACAGATTAGTCCTTGGACTAAAACCTTTATATCTTTTAAACAAAAGATGCGTTTTAGTTGATTCTTTTTCTGTCAGTTTTATATTTTTGCCTAGTTTTTTATAATATTTATTTGAAAAATATTTGGAACAACTTTTATGCACACTTGGTATTTACGTTAGTACGCGTTCTCTTTATACCGTAGATACTGGAGGAGGTGACGGAGCCGCGAACTTCGCCGAGCTAGACTCCGACTACTCCGAACCAGGCAAGCATGTTTGAACCTTTGATATGATGAGTGTTTTGCATGTTTGCTTGAATAGTTAGTTCATGGCATGTTTATATGAGCATCAGTGAGTGTTATAATGCATGCAAGGAAACTACCAGTATGCTTCGAAACTTGATGTGATCTTTTGATGGGAGATAACATGATCATGTGGTGACATGAAAGGTGGTAAGATGATATTGTTGAAGCATGCCAGTCTTATGTCAACCGTTAAACTCCAGAGTTAACATGGATCAAGCCACGTTACCGTCTGTCCGCTTTTCGTGCTGCCACATGTTTTCTGCAAAGAATACGGTTTAGTAAGTTGCAAACCTCTTTCCTTGTACACACCAAATAGAGGGGCTGGGATGAGGGTTCCATGGCCCTGGATTAAAGCCCGTCATCCGGTCAGGGGGCATGGGTGTTTCCGGTTGGGACCGAGAGGGGGGCACCCCTTAGAGCGCGCGATATAAATTTGATCCCATGCTACGCGAGGTTGTAGCCTCCCCGTCTTAAGGTTTTTCTTGAACGTTGCCTAGGGTGATCCCTGGCAGCGGAATGTGGAATGGGTGTGTACTGGTTAGATGTGTTTCTCCTAAAATACCGTAAACGGAACTAATCCTTTGTGACTACTGAAATCCGTTGGCTGTGGTTAAAAAGTACAAACTCTGCAGAGTCAAAACCCATCCGAGTAACCGCGTCCATGGTCAAGGATCTTGGTCAACATATCCATATCAGTATCAGTATCAGTCTCAACGTCCGTCTCAGCGTCCGTCTCTGTGTCAGTCTCATTGAAAATCCCCGGTGAACAAACATGAGTGGCAAACCAGGTTGAATGTTATTCCTGTGGATGGACTAACCAGTTTATTATTACGTACATGAGCATTTCCTTGAGATGATTTAAATTCATGAGCTACTTGAATTCGAATAATGAAATATACGCACCTTTATGTGATGTCGCTCAGACGTCCGGCTGTGGCACTCTTGTTATTTACTTTTGATATAAGCCCTTTATGTGATGTCGCTCAGACGTCCGACTGTGGCACTCTTGTTATTTACTTTTGATATAAGCCCTTTATGTGATGTCGCACCGACGTCCGACTGTGGCACTCTTGTTATTTACTTTTGATATAAGCCCTTTATGTGATGTCGCTCAGACGTCCGATTGTGGCACTCTTGCTATTTACTTTTGATATAAGCCCTTTATGTGACGTCGCTCAGACGTCCGACTGTGGCACGCACTGTCATTTATATTCCAATATAAGCCCTTTATGTGGTGTCGCCCTGACGCCCGACTGCGGCATTGTTAATTTATTTCTACCCTTCGAGGCGTCGCTTCAGACACCCGATCGGTCTTCAGTTATTTCATTGGGATTTCGGGAGGACTACCGCCTGACTTCCTTTTTATTTGTCATGCAGTGCAATTTATTTATCTGAGTGCGCATTACTAATCTGCTCATGTGCATCATGTTTGCATTTGTTATATCTTATGTCCAAACCGTCTTGCGAGTACTTTCATAGTACTCACCTGGCTTGTTGATTTGGCCAGATGTTGACGAAGGCGATCTTATGGATGAAGAGTTCGATAGCGAGTCCGACGCCTAGAGGAGTCCCAGTCAGTCCCGTGCGATCCTGGAATTGGTCACTTGTATTTTATACGCTTCCGCTACTCAGAATAAAAGTCATCGAGCCTCACTCCGGCGCTCGATGAGTTGTAAGATTTAGGAGTCATGTCACCCACTTCACTGTGACATATCCACCGCCAATTATTTTTTTACGAGTCAGTAGTTATGCCACCACAGCCCTTGTGTCATATCCGCCTTTATGTATAATATCAGTGTGCTTGTAATAAATTGTTGAGCAGCCTCAGCTCAACCCTGTATAATTTAGTACTTCTGGATTTCTGTATCAAGGATTTGTCTACCAGTAAGAAGGATTCTTCTATACTGGTCCGATAAAAGGGTCGGTTTCTCAATAAATGTTTTATTGGAAAACCGGTCCTGACAACCTTGGTATCAGAGCCAAGCTGACTGTAGGAAGCCACTAGGTGCGATCGCTAATCGGCTATTAGCGTAATAAGCGCTAGTTTAACATTTTGCAAATATAGCAATTTTCTGTTGGTCATCATAAATTTATGATTTGACTATCCATAATTTTTGTCTACTTTTGTAGATGGCTGGCAACGACTAAGTGCGCCTAGCAGCCGTGCGATGTGCCAGCTTGTTTGATATGTTTATATGTGTATAGGTTTGGTGAGAAGTAGTTTGTGTGCGCATCATGTAGGAACTCGGAGAAGTGCACTAGCATAAATAACATGTAAGGAATGTGTACGCACATCCTGAGTGATGCATTGTATAGTTACGACCCGCGTGTAAGATACGTACTGAGCAGTCCTTCTCCATGCGCAATCAAGTATTTTTCTTGAAAAATCTTGGAGTCTTTAAAAATTCCGCCTTTGCAAAATTATTCTTTTTGCCACTCGATTTTTCTCATGAGTTTTGCAAAAATACTCCAGAGTGGAAAATGCCTCGTCCCTGGACTCGTTCCATGCCAAGTCTGCCGGAAGAAAATTATGGTACCCAGACAAGCAACAACTTCACACAGGGGCAGACAAGTCAGCAAGGCAGTGAAGCAGCATTTTCTCAAGTATGCCGCCTTTATGTGCAAAGCCAGCAGCAGCATCAAGAAATGATGAATCATGTTATCAATATGGGAAATCACCGTGAACCATACCAGCAGCATTCCAAATTGTCTGAACTACAAAAGACACGTCCCCCAACGTTCGCTCACACTGATAGACCGCTTGAGGCCGATGATTGGCTTCGAGACATTGAAAGGAAATTAATTATTGCACAATGTTCGGACCGTGAGAAGGTACTTTATGCACCTCACTACCTCACTTGAGCAGCTGCATCATGGTGGGAAAATTTTCTACACATGCACCCCAGTGAAAATAACATCACCTGGGAAGAATTTAAAGAAGGTTTTCGTAGGGCGCACATTCCCAGAAGCATTATGAAGATCAAGAAAAGGGTGTTTGATGACCTCAAGCAGAGAAGCATGACAGTGACTGAGTACAATAGTCAGTTTACTCAATTATCCCGTTATGCCAACGAAGAGCATATGACTGAACATAAAAAGATGGAGAAATTTTTGGACGGTCTGGCGCCAGCACTTAAATGCCAGCTGGTCGTACACACCTTTCCAGATTTCAAAACACTGGTGGACAAGGCTATTACATTGGAAAATGAACGCCGCAGCTTGGAGGATATTCGCAAGCGCAAAAGGGACAAGACTACTCATGCTCGCAACAACCGGAACAAGACTGATTTTCAAAAAAATGGAGCGAACAAATCCCCGACCAATGTTCCAAGCCCAACCAAAAATTTGCATGCAAGGGACAAGGATTTTATGTATCGCCCAGGTGTTACTTGCTATGCTTGTGGAGAGGAAGGACACTATGCCAAGCAGTGCCCAAAACCAAGGAACTCGGCCCCCAAGCCGAACAACGGTGGAAATAATCCAGCTCCCAAGCGTAACAACTTCAACCCCAGTAACAATCACAAGAAGGGTCACTTGAACCATGTGACCAAGGAGGAAGCACAGAATGCCCCGGATATCGTACTCGGTACGTTCCTTGTCAACACAATACCTACCACGGTTTTGTTTGATTCTGGAGCTTCTCACTCGTTCATTTCAAAGAGTTTTGTTTTGCAACATGATTTTTCGATGCTTCCTTTGGAAAAATCCATGATCATCAAGTCCCCCGGGAATAAGGAAATCACTCAGAGTTACTGCCAAGGTGTGGTTATTGAGATTGAGGGATTAAAGTTTCAGGCAAATCTCATCGTTTTGGAAAATAAAGGACTGGATGTTATCCTAGGAATGGACTGGTTAACCACCAACAAGGCATTTATCGACTGCTTCAACCGGACCGTAATTCTCACTCATCATCACGGCAAGAAGATAAAAAGTTGCAGCTCAAGAAAGACCAATGTCACGACAACCAAAGTTGAACAAGGTGGACATTTCAGAGTTAAGAAAAGTTCCTGTGGTGTGTGAGTTCCCTGACGTATTTCCCGAAGAACTACCAGGCATGCCACCAGACCGGGAAATAGAGTTCAGCATTGAACTAGCACCTGGAACCACCCCCATTTACAAGAAACCCTATAGAATGGCACCCTCCGAGTTGGTAGAATTAAAGAAGCAAATAAAAGAATTACTGGACAAAGGGTTTATACGGGCCAGCTCCTCACCTTGGGGTTCACCAGTATTATTTGCAAAGAAAAATGATGGGACACTGATATTATGTATAGACTATCAAGCACTCAACATGGACACCATCAAAAACAAATATCCGATGCCACGGAAAAATGATTTATTTGACCAGCTCGCACAAGCCAAGGTTTTCTCGAAAATTGATTTAAGATCGGGGTATCATCAATTAAAGGTACAGACAGAAGATATCCCTAAGACAGCATTCACCTCCAGATACGGATTATATGCGTTCACAGTAATGCCGTTGGACTGACAAACGCCCCCGCATATTTTGTCCACCTCATGAACAAAGTATTTATGAAATTTATGGACAAATTTGTTGTGGTGTTCATTGATGATATTCTGGTATACTCAAAGACCCCAGAAGAACATGCTGAACATCTCAGAATTGTACTGGGAGAATTAAGGAAACATCAATTATACGCCAAATTCAGCAAATGTGAATTTTGGTTAAGACAGGTTGGTTTTCTAGACCATGTATTGACCCAAGAAGGTGTTGCCGTAGACCCAGAAAAAGTCAAGGCCGTACTTGGCTGGAAACCACCAGCCAACGTAACAGATGTACGAAGTTTCCTAGGAATGGCTGGATATTACCGAAGGTTTATTGAGGGATTCTCCACCATAGCAAAACCAATGACACAGTTACTCAAGAAGGATAAGAAATTTGTATGGACGGAAGCGTGCGAGAAAAGTTTCCAAGAACTCAAAAGGAAATTAACAACAGCACCGGTATTGGTTGTGCCAGACATACACAAAAGTTTTGAAGTATATTGTGACGCATCCCGGAAGGGCCTCGGGTGCGTATTGATGCAAGACGGCAAAGTTGTCGCATATGCTTCCAGGCAACTACGAAAGCATGAAGAAAATTATCCTACTCATGACTTGGAGTTGGCAGCAGTCATCCATGCACTCAAAGAGTGGAGGCACTTTTTGCTTGGAAATCGTTGTGAAATATATACGGATCATAAAAGCCTCAAATAAATTTTCACACAACCAGAACTCAATTTACGGCAACGACGCTGGTTGGAATTAGTCAAAGATTATGATGTCGGCATTCACTACCATCCAGGAAAAGCGAATGTAGTGGCAGATGCTCTTAGTCGGAACCCCAGCTCGGTCAATGACAGTCTACAAAATTTGAGACCTGAATTTCAGCAGGAGTTCACCAAACTCAACTTGGTAATGGTCACTGAGGGCAACGTGTCAAGTTTGGAATTACAGCCCACCCTGATGGAATAGATTAAGAAGGCTCAGCATGGACATCCCAGCATCGAAGGTATAAAGAGAAAAGTGAGTCTGGGCAAAGCTTCAGAATTCATCATAGACGATGGGGGAATATTATGGTACAAGGACAGACTTTGCGTACCAAACATAGAGGGCCTCAAACAACAAATTCTAACCGAAGGCCACACCACTCCATATTCAATCCACCCTGGAGGAACCAAAATGTATAAGGACATTCAGGAATTTTTTTGGTGGCACGGTATGAAGAGGGATATAGCCACCTTCGTTGCATGTTGTGATTCGTGTCAGCGCATTAAAGCTGAGCACCAAAAACCAGCAGGGCTACTACAGCCAAACATGATACCTGAGTGGAAATGGGACGAAATTGGAATGGATTTTATTGTCGGACTACCTCGGTCACAACACGGAAATGATGCCATACGGGTCATCACAGATAGATTAACCAAGGTAGCACATTTCATTCCCGTAAAGACAACCCACACCACTCAGAAGCTTGCCAAGCTTTAACTCTCCCGTATAGTTTGCCTGCATGGAGTTCCAAAGACTATAATATCTGACAGAGGCACTCAATTCGTCTCGAGATTTTGGGATCATTTACAACAAGCACTGGGAACTCAACTAGCTTTCAGTACAGCATACCACCCACAGACCGATGGACAAACTGAACGCGTGAACCAAATTCTAGAGGACATGCTAATAGCATGTGTTCTCACCTATGGAACCAGTTGGGAGGAAAGCTTGCCATATGCCGAGTTCGCATACAACAACAGTTACCAAGCCAGTCTACAAATGGCACCTTTTGAAGCCTTGTATGGGCGGAGATGTCGTACCCCATTAAATTGGTCAGAAATAGGTGACAGTCGTATCTTCGGCCCAGACATGCTCAAGGAAGCTAAGGAGAAAGTTAGACAAATCAGGGACCGACTCAAGACAGCTCAAAGCCGACAAAAGAGTTATTACGACCGAAAACATCGTGAAGTCAGCTTTGAACCCGGTGAATATGTGTATCTACGAGTATCTCCTATGAGGGGCCTGCAACAGTTCAAAGTTAAAGGAAAGCTAGCCCCAAGATTTATTGGACCCTTCTGTGTTGTTGCACGAAGAGGCACAGTAGCCTACCAGCTAGACCTACCCAAAGAGCTGTCAGACGTCCACGACGTGTTCCACGTCTCACAGTTGAGGAAATGTGTAAGCAACCCGGAGAAGATGTATCTCATGAGAACATTGACATGCAACCAGACCTCACCTACAGGGAACGTCCAATAAAAATATTGGAAGAGTCCGAAAGGAGGACCCGTCAGAAAACAATTAAGTTTTTCAGGGTTCAGTGGAGCAATCAGACCGAGGATGAAGCAACATGGGAAAGAGAGGATTTTCTTCAGGCAGAGTGCCCACACCTATTTGAGGATCGGCTGAAATCTCGGGGACGAGATTTTTCCTAAGGGGGTAGGTGTTGTAACACCCCAAAAAATTTATTTGGTTTTATTAATTTTCTTTTTATGGGAAGGAGGTTATTTAATTTTTTTTAAACCCTCTCCTTCTCAAAACCTTTAAGGCAAGTATTTTATGTTTCTTTCTCAACTTTTACTTTGGTCTTGAGGGCTTTTCATTTTTGTGTTGACTCAACACAACTACTTTCTTTGGGAAAGTTTTTGAAATCCTTTCTTTTAAAAATAACCCTACGACTTATGGATTGATCCTTCCCCTTTCAAAAATTGTCTCTTGCCATGACCTAGGTTGTAATCTCCCTCCCAAGAGCCATCTTCCCACTTTGTGTCAAGTCAAGCTTCAAATCCAGCAAGTTAAACTCCCCCTTGAATTTATTCCCATTTATTTTAAATCAAAAATCTTTTCTGTCTTTTATTTTGGCCCTTAGAGATTTACAAAGGAACCGCTAGAATTCCTTTGAGTTTTGATTCCAAACAAGTTTCCCTGGCTAGTCCTTAGAACCCTCAACCAAGATCCATGAAGATCCACTGGTCCATAGTTCAAAATTTTCAAAATTTGCTTGCTGCAAGTTTGGACCAGATTTTTCATTTTTGGTGAAATTCATTATTTTTCTTCTCCAAAAATTCTGAGAAAAATCATGAGGCCTCCAGATGCATCAAGAGACCTCTCCACCAAAGATCAGCTCCAGAAAAATCACCCACATGCCAGAATCATTTCATCGAACAGGTGGCATGCACTGTTTCTGTGCAGGTTCAGTGTTCAGTGTTCAGTCACCAGTGTCGTTTTCTTCAGAACCGCGGCGTCCATCTCGCCAGTACTCGCGCTGGCCTCTTGCTCCCTACTCCTTCTTCTTGTCCACCGCGCCGCACGGTCGCCTGGACGGACGCGAGCGTCGGCGGTGAGCTGGCAGGAGGAACACCGCCACCGTGAGCGGCGGCAGCAGCACTCGCTGCGGCTGCCAGAGAGGCGCAGCGAGGGACGGCGCCGTCCCGCACCGCCCACACCACCAGGAGCCTCCGCGTGGCCGTCCTCTTCTCTGGACGCGCTGCAGCACCGTCGCCGTGGCCTGAGTGGCGCAGAGCACGCCCACTGTCGCCGACGAGCCCGTGAGGCCGTTCCGTCGAGGGCTGGAGTATCGCCCAAGTCCGGCCGAGATTAACTGTGAAACGGAGTCAGTGAACCAATCCGCTGCTGCCCAGCCCCCTAAACCTCTCGTCCGACCACTGCCTCGCCATAATCATCACCGGAGAAATCATGGTCGCGGCAACCGCCTTGGATTGTCTATAAAAGGAAGCCCCGAGCTCGATCTCGACCAGGCACCATCACTCCACCCCACCAGAGCCACGCCCAGCCACTGGGGAGACCTCGGGGAGGCCTTCTTCCCCGACTCCGGCC
Source organism: Triticum aestivum (assembly GCF_018294505.1). Classification (NCBI taxonomy): domain Eukaryota; kingdom Viridiplantae; phylum Streptophyta; class Magnoliopsida; order Poales; family Poaceae; genus Triticum; species Triticum aestivum. Next base: position 419,617,908 of record NC_057805.1, on the reverse strand, counting down.
GCCCCGATCTGCTTTGGGATCCAGCAAGATTTGCTCAAGTGCATACACCCCCGCCTCTCAAACCATACCAGTAGCGCCCTAGTGCACCCACTCCTCTAACCCGTGCCCCAATTTGAAGGTTGCAGCTCCCTTCGGAGAGAACCAGCCTCGCCCGAACCGCCGTCCGCCGGAGTGAAGGCCGCCGTCGACGTGGTGCTCGCCGACGACCAAGTCCACCACCCACCGACGCGGAAGGACATCGTGAGCCCGTAGGTACCCTCCGATCCTCCTGCCTCGCCGTGGATCAACGCCGGCGACCACCGCGAGCCTCGGGCGCCGGCGAGCTCTGTTTCAAAGTTTGAACCTGACGGGTGGGACCCCCTCGTCAGCCTCTTCTCTTCTGTTTTGCAACATTTTCTGAAAACGCCTTCGGGCAAAGTACGCTTTCCTTTTCGGCTGGGGTATTTCCAACCGAAACGTTTTCTGCTTTTTCAAACTAGCCCCTGGGCCTTTTCTGTTTCATCACAGATTAGTCCTTGGACTAAAACCTTTATATCTTTTAAACAAAAGATGCTTTTTAGTTGATTCTTTTTCTGTCAGTTTTATATTTTGTCTAGTTTTTTATAATATTTATTTGAAAAATATTTGGAACAACTTTTATGCACACTTGGTATTTATGTTAGTACGCGTTCTCTTTATACCGTAGATACCGGAGGAGGTGACGGAGCCGCGAACTTCGCCGAGCTAGACTCCGACTACTCCGAACCAGGCAAGCATGTTTGAACCTTTGATATGATGAGTGTTTTTGCATGTTTGCTTTAATAGTTAGTTCATGGCATGTTTATATGAGCATCAGTGAGTGTTATAATGCATGCAAGGCAACTACCAGTATGCTTCGAAACTTGATGTGATCTTTTGATGGGAGATAACATGATCATGTGGTGACATGAGAGGTTTTAAGATGGTATTGTTGAAGCATGCCAGTCTTATGTCAACCGTTAAACTCCAGAGTTAACGTGGATCAAGCCACGTTACCGTCCGTCCCCTTTTCGTGATGCCACATGTTTTCTGCAAAGAATACGGTTTAGTAAGTTGCAAACCTCTTTCCTTGTACACACCAAATAGAGGGGCAGGGATGAGGGTTCCATGGCCCTTGATTAAAGCCCGTCATCCGGTCAGGGGGCATGGGTGTTTCCGGTTGGGACCGAGAGGGGGGCACCCCTTAGAGCGCGCGATATAAATTTGATCCCATGCTACGCGAGGTTGTAGCCTCCCCGTCTTAAGGTTTTTCTTGAACGTTGCCTATGGTGATCCCTGGCAGCGGAATGTGGAATGGGTGTGTACTGGTTAGATGTGTTTCTCCTAAAATACCGTAAACGGAACTAGTCCTTTGTGACTACTGAAATCCGTTGGCTGTGGTTAAAAAGTACAAACTCTGCAGAGTCAAAACCCATCCGAGTAACCGCGTCCATGGTCAAGGATCTTGGTCAACATATCCATATTAGTATCAGTATCAGTCTCAACGTCCGTCTCAGCGTCCGTCTCTGTGTCAGTCTCAGTGAAAATCCCCGGTGAACAAACATGAGTGGCAAACCAGGTTGAATGTTATTCCTGTGGATGGACTAACCAGTTTATTATTACGTACATGAGCATTTCCTTGAGATGATTTAAATTCATGAGCTACTTGAATTCGAATAATGAAATATACGCCCATTTATGTGATGTCGCTCAGACGTCCGACTGTGGCACTCTTGTTATTTACTTTTGATATAAGCCCTTTATGTGATGTCGCTCAGACGTCTGACTGTGGCACTCTTGTTATTTACTTTTGATATAAGCCCTTTATGTGATGTCGCTCAGACGTCCGATTGTGGCACTCTTGTTATTTACTTTTGATATAAGCCCTTTATGTGATGTCGCACCGACGTCCGACTGTGGCACTCTTGTTATTTACTTTTGATATAAGCCCTTTATGTGATGTCGCTCAGACGTCCGACTGTGGCACTCTTGCTATTTACTTTTGATATAAGCCCTTTATGTGACGTTGCTCAGACGTCCGACTGTGGCACGCACTGTCATTTATATTCCACTATAAGCCCTTTATGTGGTGTCGCCCTGACGCTCGACTGCGGCATTGTTAATTTATTTCTACCCTTCGAGGCGTCGCTTCAGACACCCGATCGGTCTTCAGTTATTTCATTGGGATTTCGGGAGGACTACCGCCTGGCTTCCTTTTTATTTGTCATGCAGTGCAATTTATTTATCTGAGTGCGCATTACTAATCTGCTCATGTGCATCATGTTTGCATTTGTTATATCTTATGTCCAAACTGTCTTGCGAGTACTTTCATAGTACTCACCTGGCTTGTTGATTTGGCCAGATGTTGACGAAGGCGATCTTATGGATGAAGAGTTCGATAGCGAGTCCGACGCCTAGAGGAGTCCCAGTCAGTCCCGTGCGATCCTAGAATTGGTCACTTGTATTTTATACGCTTCCGCTACTCAGAATAAAAGTCATCGAACCTCACTCCAGCGCTCGATGAGTTGTAAGATTTAGGAGTCATGTCACCCACTTCACTGTGACATATCCACCACCAATTATTTTTTTATGAGTCAGTAGTTATGCCACCATACCCCTTGTGTCATATCCGCCTTTATGTATAATATCGGCGTGCTTGTAATAAATTGTTGAGCAGCCTCAGCTCAACCCTGTATAATATTTAGTACTTCTGGATTTCTGTATCAAGGATTTGTCTACCAGTAAGAAGGATTATTCTATACTGGTCCGATAAAAGGGTCGGTTTCTCAATAAATGCTTTATTGGAAAACTGGTCCTGACAGAAACAGACCATAGTGAGGATTTGTCGAACTTCATAGGTGCCTCACCCAAACTTGATGCCAAATGGATGATGCATCACCACGATGACCTATCGATGCTCATGGTTGCGCCTCATGGTTGCGTCGGCTGGTGAAGCTGATCGATTTTCAATGAAAAACAAGCTGTCTTCCATCAGTGCTCTTTGCTTGTTACGCACAAAGATGATATCCTTCGTCAGTTCACCTTGGTTGCGTTGCAGACGCAGTCGTCTTTCACGTTGGTGCAATTTTATCACACAATTGGCTATGAACTAAATGTTTCCTCGAAGAAGGATCGACATTGGTACTAAGAGCATAAGTTTTGTATTGATTTCTAAGCCTTCTCACAACTTTGTCTCCGGCTCCCCTGTAATTTTATTTGTCCAGCTATTAACTTTGATTTAAAAAATGGTGTGGACTAAAAACCCGGATGGACGTAGTAGCCCTCCATTTTTATTTACTCCGTATATTAGATTTGACTGAAGTCAAACTTGGTAATACTCTCAAACTTTTCCGATAATTGAAATTAAAATTCTTTATTTGTACACACTCTCACACGTTTCCGATAATTTGGCGCATGTGTGGTTGTTCACTTAAGGGAGGGTAGTGTACCACACATGAAGGACAGGAAGTGCGACCAGGACGCGTGGGCCTGGATCGTTAGTTCATCGGAAGTAGTACTAGTTTTCTTTACTGTACATTAAATAAAGAGTTTCGTTTCGTACTTACACAATTTAAAACGATTGTTATGGAAAGAATAAGAAAACCACTCCACTATATATTAGTCGTATACACGAGAGTACTATATGGACACAGCTTCATTGACTTAGTGCACCTGCCTTTGGATTTATGACAGGTGGGCCCAAAATGTGGCTGGCTCACCTGTCATACAGCCAAAAGCAGGTGCAGTGAAGGCACCGGAGCTCAGTCCGTACTACAGTAGTATATATATAAGCGGGAGCCTCAGCGCTTGTTCGCTAGGGTTTGCACTCTCCACACGCTCGCCGCACTACATATATGTTACACGCTGGAGGCTCAGCGTTCATTTGCTAGGGTTTGCTATATTCATAGTCTCTCACCCTCTCTTCACCAGATCTAAACAAGATTGCGTTGGCCTCTTGTCTCTCTATCTCTCCCCCCTCACAGCTGGTGAAGGAGGCGTCTGTCGGGTGGTTGGTGCGACATATGCCAACGGGTGGCTTATCATTGTGGGTGCCAATAAGACGTCGCCGGTGCCTGGAAACGGGATGAGGCGAAGACATGCACGCCGGCGGATCTTACCCAGGTTCGGGGCTCTCCGAGGAGATAACACCCCTAGTCCTGCTCTGTGGGGTCTCCGCATGATCACTAGGTCAGGAAAGGTAGCTACAATCGCTCCTAGAGCTGTTGGGTTCAAGGGAGAAGAAGAACAAGGCTAGCTCTTGCTTCTCTCTCTTTCTATGGTGTGTGTGCTGTGTTCAGAAGCTAACCCTTTGCATGGGTGCTCCGGGGGGTTTATATAGGCCTAGCCCCCGGGGGTACAATTGTAATCCGGCTGGGCTCTGGTCCCAGCCGTCAGTGTCTACACTCGCCGGCTTCTCCGCCGGCTGTTGGGGCCCGCCGACTGGTGGGTCCCGCCGGCTGCCAGCCTCTTGGTCGACAGGCCGGCCCCACCGCCTAGGGTCTTGTCGGCGGCTGCTTACTGTAGCCTCGCCTCTGATGACGAGGGCTTCGTCGAGGTAAGTGTGGCTACAGTGTGCCTCCTCGAGGGCTCTCACTGTAGCCTTACCCCGTCTTGTCTCCTTAATGAGGCTCCTGCTTCGAGGAAGGGAGTAGCCAGCTCCTGGGGGCCGACTACACCCTTGGCCCACTGGGGAAGGCCGGGCCGCCTCCGCGCTTCTCTCTGGTCGAGGGGACCCGCCGCCCGTGGGCTGTACGGGAGTCCGTCGTGGATGACGTTGAGGCTGGCATGGCTACAGTGCCGAGCCGAACGGGAGACGGCCGTCCCGTACGGCCTCCTGTGGCCATGCCTGCCTCGGGCTTCGGGGGTAGTGGGCCGCACTGTGGCCACACCCCGTCTTGTCACCGTTATGTGGGTGTAGCTTTGGTGGTTGCGGTCTCGGCCGGCTTCTTGGAGTCGGCGGTCTTTGAGGCCGGCTTCCTGGAGTCGGCCACCCCGCGGATATCCTGGGGGGGAGGTTGCTGAGGCTGGGCCGCCTCCAGTGAGTCGGCTTCGGGGGTAGCCGGCCAGGGGAGGTGGTCCAATCCTTGGAGTGCTTGGAGGCCCAAAGGCCTGATAATTTTTTCAGAAGAACCAGGGGCAGTCGGTTAGGCTACCCGTGGCCATTTACTCCGACAGTAGTCCCCGAAGCTGATTGGGCTTCGAGGTTGGGTAGGAGTTGAGAAGCTCGATCAGCTTCCTATCTTGACAAGCCGGCAGCTGGGAGCCGGCTTTGGTTAGGCGTGCCGCCTTGGTCGAAAACTCCGGAGTCGGAGGGCGGGAGCTCGCTAGTGCGTGCACCGGGCCGCGGGCCGGCCACTTGCCGTCTGCGAACCACGTGGCCCCTCTTGACCGGAAAGCCTGCCAGCCCACGCGCGCGACGGGACGTCGCCGCAGGGCGGGGGCCCGCCACGTCCACGCCCGGGCCCAGGAGCGGATTCTCTGCATCCCGAAACCGCCCGCACGTCTTCTTGCGGCAGTTTCGGCTCGCCTTTAGGGCGTAATAATCGCGAGGCGTGGGGGAATGGGTGCAGTTAATCGCACGTCTCCCCCCACGTCCGGCCTCCCCGTCCTCGCCTCGCGAAGCTATAAGTAGGGGAGATGGAGGGCGGCAGGCTCTCACACGCTCCTCCTCCTTCCACCATCTTCTTTCTCTCGCCGTTTCTTGCAACAGCGCCTCGCTGCCGCGCTCTTCCGCCACACGTTCCTCCGTCGCCGCGCTCATTTTCGTCATGCCTCCCGCCACGGAGCAGTATGGCGGGGATTGGGACGGCTCCAACGTCCACGAGGATCATGTCGAGTTCCTCCGCAATACGCGGCGGCTGCCCGGCGCGGACAAGGTGGAGGTCCGTCTTGCGCCGGCGAGGGAAATTACACCGGAGCCGTGGGAGGGCGAGCGGGTGGTCTTCCGCTCGCATTTCTTGCGCGGCATCGGCCTGCCAGTGAGCGCCTTCTTCCGCTCCTGGCTCGATTTCTACCAGCTCCAGCCGCACCACCTCACCCCAAACACGGTGGTGCTGCTGTGTGCCTTCGTCACCCTGTGCGAAGGCTACCTCGGCGTCCTCCCTACCCTCGAGCTCTGGGGGGAGTTCTTCCAGTCCAAGCTGGGCACGTGCATGCAGGGCGTGCCGGCTCAGACTGGCGCCTTCATCGCGTCGCGGAGGTCGGTCGCCGACAACCCCTTCCCCGTCATCACGCTGATCCAATCGGTGAAGAAGTGGCAAAAGTCGTACTGCTACGTGCGGAACATCGCCCCACAGGGCGACTACATCAACCTGCCGGCTTACGTAGCCAGCCCACCGGCGGGCAGGCGGCCCCAGTGGTCCTTCCGGGCCGTGACTCTGACGCCGGCCGGGTCCGCAGCCGTCGCCCGAGTGCGAGTGCTGACCGAGTCGGAGGGCTTGACGGGGCCCGACTTGCTGGCCGCCTTCGTCACGCGCCGGGTACTTCCGCTCCAGAGCCGTCCTCATCTGATCTGTCAGATGAGCGGCCAGCTCGATCCGAGCCAAATGTGCACCAAGGACATGCCGCACGCGGAGGTTGCCTATATGGTGAACTACCTCGCGAACTGCAAATTCACCGAAGAGTGGCAGTTCGGCAAGGAGCCATATAGCCGAGCCAATCCGCCGCCTATGGTATGTTCTCCTTGTCTCTTTTTCTTCTCTTAACCTTGTTGCCGAGTTCCTCTTGGCCGACTCTAACTTAGTCGGCTTGTTTTTCGACAGAGCCCTCTTCTTCGGCCGCCCGGCGGGTCAGACGCGGAGCGTCGATTCGTCCCCGACCGGACGGAACATGATCTGGAGGACCCCGACTTGGGGGCGGCCGCTATGGACGACAACATCGAGCCGGGTGGTGGCCAAGCCGGCGGCGAAGCAGGCGGCTCCGGCCACGGAGTCACCTTCGACGACTGGCCAGACGACGATGAGGCCGAAGTCGCCCCGCGCCGCCGGCCGGCGTCTGGACGCGGCGCGGGTTCCTCCGCTGCACCGCCTGCTCGGAGCGGAGGGCAGAAGCGTCGCGCCGCCCAGGGTTGGTTGGGCAGTCGGACGAAGAAACCCAGGGGCGGGGCGGCAGCCACCAGGCGGGAGGAGGCGGCCGTGAAGGCGGCTCGCTTCCGCAAGACGGTGAAGCAACCGCAGACCGTGTCGGCGTAAGTTCACATTCTTTCGTATACTCTTTTTTCTTTCTTTTCTCTGGTGGTTCCTGAACCCTTGTCTTTTTCTCCAAACGACCAGAGCTCCGCTGTCGCTTGAGCGGGAGGCGGCAGGCTGCCGCCTCCGTCGTCGAGTCGCCGAGGGGGTCTGGGAGCACCACTCGCCGCGTGGACCCCCGTGCCGACCTTCAAGAAGCGACAGAACGGAACGTGCGGGAGGCGCGGGAGGAACAGGAGGCGCGAGAGGCGGAGGCACGGAGGGCGGCCGCCGCCCAGGCGGCGCGGGAGGAGGAGGCGGCGAAGGCGCTCGCCGACGCCGCAGCCAGGGCCCAAGCAGAGGCTGCAGCTGCAGCGGCGGCGGGGGAGGTCTTGATGGTCACCCCGCTACGCGTCGCCGCGCCTGGGGCCATGGAGCCCTCGCCAGAAGGAGCCAGCGGCGACCAGCCAGGGCTGGAGAGGGACGATGACGTCGTCGTCCTGGAGAGGGCGCCGGTGCCGACCCCGCCAACTGGGGCGGCTCAAGGCGGCCGGCCTGATCTGCCGCCTGCATAGTCGGCGGGGGGCGAGCTGCCCGCGAGGACTGAGATGACGGTCCGGATGCCGCCGAGCCGGCGCGCGGGGAAGGCTGGGTCGGAGCCACAGAAGGCCGCATCGGAGCCGCAGCCGGCCGTGGGCTCCAGCTCATCGGCCCAGGATGTGGAGGCGGCCAGCGCTACCTCGGGGTGGACGCCAGGCGGAGGGACGGCCGTGATGAACGTGGCTGCGCAGGACGTCCGGACCCGGCTCCAGGGCCAGGCTACGGCGCTGAGGCAGTTCACCGACGAGTTCCTCGCGACACGGGCGGCCATCCGGGTTAGTTTTCCCATCTTGCTTCCTCTTGATCTTGATTTCTTCTTCATCTTGATTTCTTCCGTGGGGGCGCGTCAGCGCACCCACTGGGTGTAGTCCCCGAGTTCCGAGTCGGCTGCTGAACAGGCGGCTTGGAACTTCTTAGCGGATTTGTCTTTGCTATTCTTGTTCTTACTTCGATCTTCTGTCTATCTTGCAGGACTACCACAATCTTCGTGCGGCCGCCTTCAACTCCCAGGCTCGGGAGCTGACCCAGAAGACCGCCGACCTTACTGAGAGCCGAGGTACGTGCTTTGTTCTTTATCTCATGTGGGGGCGCGTCAGCGCACCCACTGGGTGTAGTCCCCGAGATTCGGGCCGACTGCTGAGCAGTCGGGTCGGATCTTCCTTGACGACTTCCTCTTACTGTTCTTTCTTTTTCTGCCGTCTCTGCAGTGGCCAACGCTGGTCTGAGAGCACAGCTGGGGGAGTCTCAGACTGCCCTTCGCGCCAAGGATGCCGAGCTCGCCGCCTTGGTGCAGGAACGCGACCGCCTGGCCAAGAAGTTGGCCGACCAGGAGGAAGGCCACAAGGCGGCTTTGAAGGTGGTGCAGGATCGCGAAGCCGCCCTCCAGGCCGAGTACGAGACGGAGGCGGCTGGCTGGGCTGAGGCCAGGCAAACTTTGATCTCTGGCTATGGTCAGATCGAAGATCTGGTTGACGGTAAGCCGCCTACCTCTTCGTCCTCTCTTGCCATCTGCCACTTTTGGCTCGTTTTCTGACTTGGTGCTCTTTTCTTATTTTCTTCTTCTTTCTTGCGCAGAATATTTCCCTGGCTATTCTACCGCCGCCAACCAGACCATCGAGGCCCGCCGCCAGGCGCGGAGGCAGGCTGGCTTCAAGATTTCGCCAACCGCCGGCCGTTCGCTGGAGGAGCAGCTCTTGGCGATCCAGGCCCGCATCCAGCCGGCTCACCGACTGCTTCGCCGTCTTCAGCGTGCCGGGGCGCAAGTCTTGGCCGCCCTCTGCCCGGCCAAGTGGTTCCTCGCACCCCCAGTCGGACTGCCGACTGGCTCGAGGTGGCAGTCGGCCGCTTCGAAGCCTGGAAGGCCTCGGCGGCTCGCTCCGGCTCCAGGCGGGCGCTAGAGTTCGTCAAGGCCTGGTATCCCGGCCTGAGCATGGATCAGCTGGTTACCTGGCGGCAGCAAGCCGACACGGAGCTGGAGCCGGCGTGGCCGGCTATCATCCGGCGGGCTTCGGCGATCGCCGACTACACCGACACCAGCGTCTTCGCCCCCGAGGTGGATGACAACGGTGTCGCCCAGCCGGAGGAGTGGTTCGGGCTGAACCCGGCGGACGGTGAAGACTCGGCGGAGGAGATCGACTCCAGCGACGAGGGCGAAGAGGAGGAGGAGGAGGGTGAAGACGCCGAGCCGGCTGGTGGAGCAGCCGACCAGCCTCATCCTGACCGCGCCTCCAGCACCACGTCGCGCGCGAGTGCGTCACCTGCCGTTGGTGGTGACCAAGCCGAGACCCGCTAGGCGGCCACTCCTTCAGCCGGCGAGGCCGCCTTCACCGACCAGCTCGGCCCTCGCACCGCGCCTTAGTCTAGTCTGCCGTCTTTTATTTTTCTGTTTTGTCACTTTTGGAACAATACTTTGTTAAGTCTGCACAATTCCACCCACTGGGGGTGTATTCGAACTTATGTCCGTAGCCAGCCTGTTTGGGGCTTTATATGTATATATAACTTATGCATGCATTTGGCTTTTCCTCGTACTTTGCTTTTTATCCTTCTGATGTTTCCTTTGCCGCCCTCCCTTGGTTGCCGCCTCCCCAGTCAGACAGTTGCTCTGCAATCTGTAGCTGGAGGAGTGCTTGGCCAATTGGGGGGGAAGTACTCTAGCTTTGCTGGACTAAAGCTAAGTGTTGAGGAAGCCGGCCAGCCGGCTGTTCTGACAGCCGGCAGGCATGTTTGGAGGCCGTCTTTTTGCTATATAGGTTCGTTGTTCCTTAGCCATTTTTCGTGTGGGCATCCTTTCTGCCTTGCCTCTTGCTAGTCGGACGGTCGGTTTTTCGAGCTGGGACTTTCAACAAGAGAGGACTCGGGAGCCGGCACACTACTTTTCTGACTTCAGGTAGAACTTTTAGTATAGCTCAAGGTGGCCAGTCCCCGGGCCGACTAGTCGAACCCGGTGCCAGACAAGAAATCAAATGTAATAATACATTCATGGATATGACACTTGTCATTCATAGATAAACAAAGGCAGTCCCCGCGTACTCTTCGGGGGGCCTGTTGGTTTGCACTTAATACAAAAGGGTAGCATGATACATACTGCTTTCAACTGTAAAATCGTCTCAGGAGGTTTGCGTTCCATGGTCGCTCCGACTCCTTGCCGGAGTCGTCTCCCTTGCGTGCTCTTGGTTTTTGCGCGTCGATCAGGTAGTAGGAGTCGTTGCCTAGTGCCTTGCTGATGACGAAGGGGCCTTCCCAAGGGGCCGAGAGCTTGTGCTGGCCGGCTGTTCGCTGGATCAGCCGGAGCACAAGGTCGCCCTCTTGGAAGGATCTTGGCTTGACCTTGCGGTTGTAGTAGCGGAGCAGCCCTTGCTGGTAGATGGCGGACCGGCTGAGTGCTAACAGCCGGCCTTCTTCCAGTAGGTGCACGCCGTCTTCTCTTGCTTCTTTGGCCTCTGCCTCCGTGTACATGGTGATCCGAGGCGAGTCGAACTCGATGTCTGTTGGGATGACAGCCTCGGCACCGTACACGAGGAAAAATGGAGTGAAGCCGGTTGACTTGTTGGGTGTAGTGCGCAGACTCCACAGGACAGCCGGCAGCTCATCGAGCCAGCAGCCGGCCGATCGCTCCAGTGGTACAACCAGTCGGGGTTTCATGCCGGAGAGGATGAGTCCATTTGCTCGCTCGACCTGGCCGTTTGACTGCGGGTGGGCAACGGACACTAAGTCCAGTCGGATGCCCTGCATCGCGCAGAAACGTAGTGCTCCTTTGGCGAAGTTCGTGCCGTTGTCGGTGATGATGCTGTGCGGCACGCCGTACCGAGTAGTGATGTCAGTGATGAATGTCACGGCAGTCGGCCCGTTCAGCTTCTTGATCGGCTTTGCTTTGATCCACTTTGTGAACTTGTCCACAGCAACAAGTAGATGCGTCAGGCCGCCACGGGCTGTCTTCAAAGGGCCCACCATGTCCAGTCCCCAGACGGCAAAAGGCCAGGTGAGGGGAATGGTCTTGAGTGCAGAAGCTGGCAGGTGTTGCTTGGAACTAAAAACTTGGCATCCTCTGCAGCTCTTGACTATTTCTTCAGCATCCTCCAAGCCAGTCGGCCAGAAGAACCCATGGTGGAAAGCCTTGGCCACAAGTGATCTTGAGGCTGCGTGATGGCCGCATTCGCCTTGGTGGATATCCTTGAGGATTGCCACTCCTTTTTCTGGCTCAACACAACGCTGGAAGACTCCAGTGACGCTGCGCTTCACAAGCTCTCTGTTGATTATTGCATATGCTGCGGCTCGTCGCTGCACTAGTCTTGCTGAGATCTCATCAGCCAGCAGCTCTCTGCTGACTAGGAACTTGAGGATGGGCTGGGCCCATGACGGAGCTGTGACTTCTTCTTCTGTTAATGTAGCCACCATGACTCGGGTGGGTGGGTTGGGTGGCACGGAATTGGAGTCGGCCATCGCTTCTTGTGTCGTTGCAGTCCCCGGGCCGACTGCTGCAGTCCCCGGGCCGGGTTCTGAAGTCCCCATGCCGCCTGCGGGGTTTCTCCAGTCGGATCCGGCTGTATCTGGCGCAGGCGGTACGAAGATGGAATCCGACTCTGGAGACGGCTTGATGGACGGCTTGAGGAGGCGTTGGAGGGAGACGCCAGTCGGTATGGCTTGTCGGGTGGAGCCGATTCGTGCTAGGGCATCTGCTTGGTCGTTGTCGGCCCTTGGCACGTGAAGGAACTCGCACCCTTCGAAGTATCCGCTGATATGCTGGACGAGGAATCGATAGCTCGCCATGTTCGCGTCCTTGGCGTCCCAGTCGCCAGACGACTGCTGAACCACCAAGTCTGAGTCGCCGTAACACAGGATCCGGCGTATGCCGAGCTCTTTGGCTAGCCGGAGCCCATGTACGAGCGCCTCGTACTCGGCCACGTTGTTGGAGGCGGCGAAGTGGATCTGCAGCGTGTACTTGAGCTTGTCGCCTTTGGGAGAGGTGAGGACGATGCCGGCTCCCAAGCCGGTGCGCATCTTGGACCCGTCAAAGTGCATCCGCCAATGGGTTGAGTCGGGAGCCGGCGGTAGGTACTGGGTCTCGGCCCAGTCGACGAGGAAGTCGGCCAACGCTTGGGACTTGATGGCGGTGCGGGGTTGGTAGAAGATCGTGTAGGGCGCCAGTGCAATGGCCCATTTCGCCACCCGGCCGAATGCATCCCGGCTGCCTATGATCTCGGCGAGCGGGGTGGTGCACACGACCGTGATGGGGTGCTCTTGGAAGTAGGGCTTCAGTTTCTTGGCAGCGAAGTACACCCCATAGCACATCTTCTGGTAGTGCGGGTAGTTTTGCTTTGAGCTGGATAGCACTTCGCTGAGATAGTACACCGGCCTCTGGACTAGCTGGGCTCGGCCTTCTTCCGGGCGCTGGACCACAACAACAGTGCTGACGACTCGGCTAGTCACGGCGATGTAGAGGAGCATGGGCTCCTTTTCAGTCGGCGCTGCCAGGACAGGCGGAGTGGTCAGCATTTTCTTCAACTCATGGAAGGCTTGGTCGGCTTGGTCGTTCCACTCGAAGTGAGTGGACTTCTTCATGAGTCGGTACAGGGGGAGAGCCTTCTCTCCTAGTCGGCTGATAAAACGATTCAGGGAGGCTAAGCAGCCAGTGAACTTCTGCACATCTCGAAGTTTGGTGGGAATATGCATCCTCTCGATGGCCTTGATCTTGACGGGGTTGCACTCGATGCCGCGTTCGGAGACCAGGAAGCCTAGCAGCTGGCCGGCTGGCACTCCGAACACGCACTTCTCGGGGTTTAGCTCGATTTGGAATCGGCGCAAGTTGGCGAATGTTTCTTTCAGGTCTTCCAGCAGGGTGCCGCGCTTCTCTGTCTTCACCACAATGTCGTCTACATAGACGTGGGCATTTCTGCCGAGTTGTTTCAAGAGGCATTTCTGCATGCAACGCTGAAAAGTGGCACCGGCATTTCTCAAGCCGAATGTCATAGTCAGGTAGCAGAAAGCTCCAAAGGGTGTGATGAAGGCAGTCTTCAGGCGGTCAGCTGGGTCCAACTTGATCTGATGGTACCCTGAGTACGCATCCAAAAAAATTAACAGCTCGCATCCGGCTGTGGAGTCTATCACTTGGTCAATCCGTGGCAGAGCAAACGGATCCTTTGGGCAGGCCTTGTTCAGGCTGGTGTAGTCTATACACATACGCCACTTGTTATTCTTCTTCAGAACCAGAACTGGGTTGACAAGCCATTCTGGAAAGAACACTTCCATGATAAAGCCAGCGGCAAGGAGCCGGGCTATCTCTTCTCCCACAATTCTTCACTTCTCTTCTGATAGTCGGCGGAGGGGTTGTTTGACCGGCTTCGCATCAGCTCGGACATGTAGCTTGTGCTCGGCGAAATCCTTCGGGACACCCGGCATGTCGTTTGGGGACCATGCGAAAATGTCTCGATTCTCACGGAGGAAGTCGACGAGCTCGCCTTCCTATTTACTGTCCAAGTTCGCCCCAATGACAGCGAACATCTCCGGGTTCTCCGGGTCCAGAGGTATCTTCTTCGTCTCTTTGGCAGGCTGGAAGGAGCCCTGCGCATCACAATCTTTGGGGTTGGGGGACAGGGTCGGCTGCTTGCCGGCCATGGCCACAACCCGTTCCAGCATCTTCTTCTCTTCTGCCACCACGAGGGACTCGGCCAGCCGGCTGCTGGCCATGGCGCACTCGATGGACTTCTTGTAGTCGCCGACTACCGTGATAATCCCCTTCGAGCTCGGCATCTTCATCTTCCGGTAGGCATAGTGGGGCACAACCATGAACTTGGCCAGAGCAGGCCGGCCAAGCAGAGCATGATAGGGGCTCTCCAAATCCACTACCTCGAACCAGATTGCTTCTCGGCGAAAATGATCTTTGTCTCCGAAGAGGACATCCATTTTAATCTTGCCGATAGGGGAGCACGACAGGCCGGGGATGATACCATGGAAGACAGTGCGGCTCGGCATGAGCTACTTCGCTTTGATGTTCAGCTTCTCCATGGTATCGCGGTACAGTATGTTGATACTGCTTCCGCCGTCTATCAGGACGCGGGAAAATCGGGCAGCTCACCTCTCCGTCGCGAGGGTGACATCCAAGACCATTGCATAGGAGCCAGGAGAGGGCATCACCTCTAGGTGGTCGGCCTGGCTCCAGCTGATTGGCTTTTCTGACCAGTGCATGAACTCGGGGGCGCTGGAGGCGACTGCATTAACTTCTTGATGCTGTCGGCGCCGACTACGCTTGTCGTCGGCTTGACTGGTGAAGACGACGTAGGCGGCGTGCTCTTCGGGGAATTCGTCTTGGATGGCGCCGACTGCCGGCCGAGCCGCCGGCTGCTGGGGGGCTGGAGGCGGCGGGCCGGCAGGCGGAGGTGGCAACATCCCCTCGCCCTTGGTGATGCGGGTGAGCCAATGGCATTTCCGGGTTGTGTGGTTGGACGGCTGCGCACCGCTGTGGAATTTGCAGGGGGCATCAAGAGCCTGTTCGTAGGAGAAAGCCGGCTGCCAAGCCGGCCTGCCACCCTTCTTCTTGGGAGCGGGCCGTTCTTCGGGCTGCTCATCTTCAACGGTGGCCACCTGCCGACTGGTGGAAGTCGGCATGGGGGCCTTGCGCTTGTGGTCATTCTGGTAGGGGCGCCGATTAGGCTCGCCAGCCGGCGTCTTCGGAGCCGGAGCAATCACCTTTCCCGAGGCGTCTACTCGGAGCTCGGTCTTCATCGAGGAGTCGGCCGTGGCGTACTTGTCCACGATGACCAGCAACTCGTCGAGGGTAGCCGGCTCATCGCAGAGGAGTCGGTGCTTGAGGAGGGTGCCATCTCGGCACCCGGCGGTGAAGTACTCGATGGCCTGGACCTCATGCACCCCCTCGCAGGAGTTGCGGAGCTCGGCCCACCGCGTGAGGTAGTCGCGGGTCGACTCGTTGGGCCCTTGGGCGCAGAGGGAGAGCTGGCGAGGCTTGGGAGGCCGCTTATAGGTGCTGGTGAAGTTGCGGACGAAGACTTCCGTGAAGTCCAGCCAACTGTTGATGCTGTAGGGCTTGAGGCTGTTGAGCCATGTGCGTGCCGTGCCTTGCAGCATGAGGGGGACGTACTTCACGGCGACGCGCCGATTGCCGTTGGCTATGCTGACAGCCGTGGAGTAGTCGATGAGCCAATCTTCCGGCTTCACTGAGCCGCTGTACTTGGGCGTGTCTCTGGGGAGCGAGAACCCTTTGGGGAAGGGCTCATCGCGGATGCGGGGGCCAAAGCATGGCGGGCCGACATCGTCTTCTTCTTCTAACGCCAAGGATCGAGCAAGGCGGTCGATCCGGTGGTGGGCGTCGTTCTCGCCCACTCCTTCTCGGCGGCCGAGTCGGTCGCCAAGAGTCGGGTGCGTGATAGGCGGCGGAGTGAGACGTCGCTCTCTTTGAGGCGGGGGGGGAGGCAGATTTCCTTGGTGCTCCACCGCTCGAGGGCGGCCCTCCGTGTCGCGCTCGATGGTGATGTGAGTCCGGCTGCGGCTGGCAGCCGGCTCCTTGTCTTTCTTCTGGCGCGCGCCGCTCGCAGTCGGCGAGCGGGACGTCGCGGCGTGCTCCCGGCGCAGGGGATGACTATCAGCACGGGCGCCGGCTTCGTGCCGTTCTGCAGCCGCGTCGATCAGCTGCTCGATCCGTCTTGTCATGTAAGGGAGCTCATCGGCTCCCAGCCCATTGAGCTCTTCTGCGGCCGCCTGAGCGGCTCGCAGATTCTCGAGCGGGGTGGCGTAGACGGGGCGATCTGCCCCCAGCATGCTGGCGACGGCCGCGCCGCGCTTCTGGACGAAGCCGGCTCGGCTCGGGCCGCTAAGCGGTGGCGTACCGAAGGCGGCGCGGTCGACTTCGCGCTGGTGGGCCTCGGTGAGGCGTCTCATGGAGGCTATCTTCTGGCCTTCCGCGATGAGGGTGAGGCGGCGTGCCTCCAGGGTCTCGGCGTCGGCATCGGCCGAGATGGGGACGGAGAGGTCGTGCATCGCCGCTTGCAGGGCGTCATGGGCATTCTCGCCCGAGTTGGCGACGTGGCTGATGACCAGCACTTCGGTGACAGCACAGCTGCCGCTGTCAGGTCGGGGGAGAGGATCGTCGAAGACCACCACGTCAGAGGGGTAGGCGTCAAGCGATGCTGTGTCGGAGTCGATGAGCATCGGGTCGGTGGAGCCGACCGACTCCATGTCTGCAGCAGGCTCGCTGGAGACGTGAAGCTGGTCGAGGAGGCTGACGAGGCGGCTCTCGGGGTAGTCTGTGCCTGCGTCGGACGGAGGCTCGTCGGAGATGCGAGTCTCGCCGAGCAGATCGGCGAGGCAGCTTGCTGCGCAGGCGTCGTCGACGCCTTGCAGCGCGTCGAGGCAAACGCCATCGGGCGCAGCAGGCTGGCTGCGCTCGCGGGGGAGGAAGAGGGTTCCCGTCGAGAACAGGTCTCCGGACGACGGTGCACCTGGCCCCACGGTGGGCGCCAAATGTCGGGTGGTTGGTGCGACATATGCCAACGGGTGTCTAATCATTGTGGGTGCCAATAAGACGTCGCCGGTGCCTGGAAACGGGATGAGGCGAAGACATGCACGCCGGCGGATCTTACCCAGGTTCGGGGCTCTCCGAGGAGATAACACCCCTAGTCCTGCTCTGCGGGGTCTCCGCATGATCACTAGGTCAGGAAAGGTAGCTACAATCGCTCCTAGAGCTGTTGGGTTCAAGGGAGAAGAAGAACAAGGCTAGCTCTTGCTTCTCTCTCTTTCTATGGTGTGTGTGCTGTGTTCAGAAGCTAACCCTTTGCATGGGTGCTCCGGGGGGTTTATATAGGGCTACCCCCCGGGGGTACAATTGTAATCCGGCTGGGCTCTGGTCCCAGCCGTCAGTGTCTACACTCGCCGGCTTCTCCGCCGGCGGTTGGGGCCCGCCGACTGGTGGGTCCCGCCGGCTGCCGGCCTCTTGGTCGACAGGCCGGCCCCACCGCCTAGGGTCTTGTCGGCAGCTGCTTACTGTAGCCTCGCCTCTGATGACGAGGGCTTCGTCGAGGTAAGCGTGGCTACAGTGTGCCGCATCGAGGGCTCTCACTGTAGCCTTACCTCGTCTTGTCTCCTTAATGAGGCTCCTGCTTCGAGGAAGGGAGTAGCCGGCTCCTGGGGGCCGACTACACCCTTGGCCGACTGGGGAAGGCCGGGCCGCCTCCGCGCTTCTCTCTGGCCGAGGGGACCCGCTGCCCGTGGGCTGTACGGGAGTCCGTCGTGGATGACGTTGAGGCTGACATGGCTACAGTGCCGAGCCGAACGGGAGACGGCCGTCCCGTACGGCCTCCTGTGGCCATGCCTGCCTCGGGCTTCGGGGGTAGTGGGCCTCACTGTGGCCACACCCCGTCTTGTCACCGTTATGTGGGTGTAGCTTTGGTGGTTGCGGTCTCGGCCGGCTTCTTGGAGTCGGCGCTCTTTGAGGCCGGCTTCCTGGAGTCGGCCACCCCGCGGATATCCTGGGGGGGAGGTTGCTGAGGCTGGGCCGCCTCCCGTGAGTCGGCTTCGGGGGTAGCCGGCCAGGGAAGGTGGTCCAATGCTTGGAGTGCTTGGAGGCCCAAAGGCCTGATAATTTTTTCAGAAGAACCAGGGGCAGTCGGTTAGGCTACCCGTGGCCATTTACTCCGACAGCGTCCGTATCCCGTCGCACCGGGAAGGGGAGGAGGTGCAGCGTTCACTCTATCGCCTTCGGCGAGGGAGACAATCCACTGCCGGCTGCGCTATTCTCTTTCACCCAGCGCCTGTGCGGGAGGGCCACCGACCCCTTCTTCCTCGCTGCCGTACGTAGTGTGGGTAGATCCGGCCTCCCGCCGCACGCCTTGCCACATCCCGACGACCCTAAGGTATAAGTTTCTTTGAAACCGTCGTTACTCTAGCTGCATGTGGATCTTTTTCGATCTGTAGTCAAATCTAGGTCTTGGTTCAAAGAGGAAAGAAGGGTGCGGTGGGCTGGAGCAAGAATCTAGGACGTGGTTCAATGAGGAAAGGAGGGGCGGAAAGTAGTATAGACTGGCTATCCAGCCGCTTTGTAGGTCGAAAAGGGAAAAAGGGGGTAACCCAGTACACACATCTGTAAGGAACCGATCTCTTTGTTGAAAAGGGAAAGAAACTGGGGGGTCGGGTAGTTTGTGCAGGACTAGATTTGCTGCCCTCACATAGGAAGAAGGTTCAAAGAGAACAAATATGGGACCAGCGCATATATGCTGCTTGGCTACATACTCTGCATCACCCATTTATACGTGTGGACGCACATGGTGCTGGCATGTCCCATACAACTATTTTGCTGTTGTTAATCTAAGAATGCCGCCAGAAAATTGAAGCAATGCCACTGTTAAAAGTAAATTACATTTTTTAATGAATGTTGTTTCAAGAGAATGTCTCTGTTAATATGAATCAATGCAACCGTTTTAGAAATGCTACTGTCCTACTTTGTTTTCCCTCCAATATAAGTTAGATGCTTCTTTCTGTCACCGTTTTTTTCATCCTCCTTTATCGGCAAGTAATTGTTTCCTTTTTTTGCCTCTGTTAAAACAGGGCTATCGATTCAACTTGTTGCTATTGCGACATTTTGCTTTGCTACTCGAAACACTTATGTTTTAAGAGTGTTTTGTGCAGTTCAACTTGAATGTCACACCAGTGACTTTGCTTAATTTTGGTGGAGCTGCACAAAAGGAGATCAAGACTTGTTTCCAGTCTGCGTGGCGAGTTGTTTCAAATCTTGGTCTCAACCACATGATGTGCAGTGTGCTTTGAGATGTTGTGCTACTTGTTTTGGTACTGTTTTAAATAAATGTTGAATTGAAGCTATTGTATTGTTGTCTTTTCCCATTAAGTAGTGAACAAAAATGGGACCAACCCAGACATGATGCTTGTTGCTTTGTTACAACAAATTCAGCATCACCCCCTTTATAAGCCAGTAATTGATGCCTCTCTCAAAATTAACTACTGAATCTTATTTCAAAACTGCGATGTTAGGGATTGGCGGGATTACCATTTTTGTGGCCGCATGTTTCATCCTCCTTTATTAGCCAGTATTTGATTCCTTTTTTGCCTCTGTTTAAACAGGGATATCTATTCAACTTGTTGCTATTGCGACATTTTGCTTCGCTACGCGAAACTTTGCTTGATTTCAGTGCAACTGCACAAAACGAGATTGGATTTCCTATTCGTGTTGGCAGATTCGTATTTTATCTTGTCCGTCTCATGAAAGGTCAGTACAGGCCTTCATGCACATGATTGTGCAGTGTGCTTTGAGATGTTGTGCTACTTGTATTGGTACTGTTTTAAATAAATGTTGAATTGAAGCTATTGTATTGCTGTCTTTTCCCATTAAGTAGTGAACAAAAATGGGACCAACCCAGACATGATGCTTGTTGCTTTGTTACAACAAACTCTGCATCACCCCCTTTATAAGTAGATGGAAGCACATACTGTTGTTGCACCCACTCTCCCCTGGAACTGTTTATGCTTTTCGTTAATCTAGTACCGCTGGTAAAATTAAGCAATGCCACTCTCAGAATTAATTAACTACCGAATCTTAGTTCAAAACTGCAACACTTGTTAGGAATGGTACTATCCTGCTTTGTAGTTCTTTCTACATGTTTAACAAAGGTATTGTTAAGATAATGTCTCTGTTAAAATGAATCAGTTGCATTGTTTTAGGAATGGTACTTTTCTGCTTTGTCGTTCTTTATACATGTTGAAACAAGGCATTGTTAAGATAATGTCTCAGTCAATATGAATGAATCACACTGATGGAGAATTGCTACTCTCCTGCTTTGTTTCCCATTAAGATAAAGTAGATCAGTAGATGCTTTTCTTCTGGGAGTACAAGTCATCAACCGTTATTTCTCAGTAATTGTTTCCCTTATACCTATTGTTGCTTACAGGGATATCAAAATTAAAGCTCGGTTTTATTCCGACTTCGATTTTAGTTGAACTGCACAAAAGGAGCCAATGTGTCCAAGGCAAACTGCTGCATTACTGGGTCCAGTTGGTCGTTCCACTTTGCAGAAAGAAGCAGTCACTGTTTGCGCTACATTACAGAAGGAATGACCGAGAAGCTTTACAGAGTATTATTAGACACCGGTGACATGACTAGTCTACAGAGACCATTGGCAATTTAACAACACGTGGAGTGCCCTGGGCGAAAAGTGTCCAAACAAGTACAAGAAGCTATGACAGGACTCCACGATCATAGGCATTACATATTTTGAATGGGAAAAGCTTGTCAAAGTTTAATCATTGATGTTAGCAAGAAGACTTTAGTTTAATATATTGGAATTGGAAAACCTTGTCAAAATTTGCTCATTGATGTTAGCCAGAAGACATGCATTTGATATTTTTGAGTTGGACGCCCTTGCTGTGAGCAGCGTCGAGTGTATTTTCCTATTCCTGTGTTCAATTTAGAAGTAAATAGTTACTCTGCTGAGATATTCCTGTGTTAAGAGTTTGTTCTGAATATTGTCTATGTAATGTCAGGCCTTGTGTTTGAATGCAAAGTTGAGCTTGGAATGTTGTGGCATGCGGCATCACGAGCTATTCACCGTGCCTCCTGAGAATAATGCTTCGTATTGTTTTGCATGTCGATCTAATGCCAGTGATTTGCTTGTTAAGAAGATCATCCTCTTCTATTGTTTCCATGCTTAAGAAGTTCATCGTCTGATGTTTCATTCATAGCCTATACGACAAGTCGGGTAGGTTAGACGTGAAACCATATGATCTTCCGACCAACTCATGATATTAGGCCGTGATTGGATCGTCGTTTTCCAACCAAAACTGCTTGTAAAACTGACGCTTGTAAATTAAAGCAGATGGTCTCGGGCGAAGGCGCTTGGTTGGTCGATTTCGACTAGTAAAATATCGGAAGTACTTCACACACGATAAAAACGTTGAACGACACTCGGATGATTGCTAATCCAGCTGTTAGCTGCTGTTTCAGCCTTGCCCATGGATGGCATGATACGGACGTCGTGCATGTATCGTCTGGTAATGTCGTCCATATAGCAGTGCTCGTAAAATATACACTGGTCTCTCAAATTACATGCGTAACCCGCCGGTTTTACTTACAGACCTCGGGCCCTCGGTTTCATTACGCCTGTATTTTACGCGTTGTTTCCGATGATGAGTAAATTACACTTGTATGTTAATACAGGTTTGAAATAAACCAGAGCTCCCAAGCGCGGCCTTACCGTTTCATGCCGTCTCAGTTTCTCGAAGGTGCTCATAGGTGTCCGATGATCCTGGCTTCCTGAATGAGCAGCGGGCGCTGTATCAGACCATCCGTAGGGCCCGCGAGGCCCTCTCCGTTGTCCTTCGAGTTGTTGCGCTCGCCGTGGCGCCGAGCATTGTTAACATCGTCAATGAACATGAGGATTCAGGAGATGACTTTATTTTGACTGGATGACACTAGGGACCCACTAGGGCCATAGCCGTACGTACGCAAGTGCCTCCTTATTATGTACAACTATATTTTTTTTGCTTTCTCCTGGTTTCCTGACATCACGGTCCCACACCATTGTCAACCTATGTAGTCAATATAAACGAGAGAATTACACAAGGTGCGGCTGACAGCTGGGACCAAGCAGCTCGAGCAGTATTTGTGTTTTTGAGGCATGAGCACTGCAGAGTTTTTCTTGGTGATGATTTCGTTGTTGTTCAGAGGAGAGCAGGGTATTAACTGGGCGGGCTGTGGCCCGTCTAGCCCAGGCCACATATCCAGCCCAGATACTAATTTTTTCAAGATGAAAATGGCTAGCCCAGCTATACGTCTTTTTGAGGAATACCCAGGCAAGGTCAACTTGTTATTGTCCGCCCCGCTGGGCTGCAAATCTTTCCTAGGAGGGATGCATTAGGCTTAACAGGAAAATGGGCTTTAAAAAATAATAAATGGGATGTAATTATAAATACTGGGCAGTAACTATAAAAAATGCACAAAACACGAAACTAGTTTATAAAATATTATTTATGGATTTTGAAAATCTTAAATTTTCATTGTTGCGCGCGCAATGTTTCGTTGGATTTTTACGTAATACAAATTTATATTTAATCTGACTAGAAATTTCGGGATAAAAATATTTCGGATCCCATCAAAATGTGGGAATTTTTATTGAATTTTGTCTTCAACGGTTGGTTGAAATTATTAATCATTGTCCTAGCTAGAAAATGGGCTGTACTTTTAACAAACTATAAATGGGCTGTTGTAAAATATATTAGAATTCAAAAATGGGATGTAGATTCTTACAAAACGCAAATGGGCTATAAGTTCTCTGCCACACACTTTTGGGCCTACTAAGTGACGCGTCCCCTAAAAAAAAAGTTGACGCGTATGCAAGGCTTTGTCAACTTATTATAGTCAACACATGGTTCTAGCAGCAGTGGCCGTTGGATGTCTATCCAACGGATGTCGTGCTTCTTCTTCAATCTCGGATATTCTTAGCTTCGGTCGCCCAAAAAATGATTCCTCCCCCTGACATCTGGGGCGCACCGTTTCGGAGGCTGACCGGCGGGCCTACTAAGTTGGAGCGTACCAAGGGCTTTGTCAACTTAGTCAATATAAACGATTCTAGCTTCAGTGACCGTACGATGTCCATCCAACGGCCGTAGTGCTTCTTCAACCTCTGGTCTTCTTGGTCTAGCCGCCCAAAGCAGCGCCGGTCGTGCCGCCTACTCCTGCCTCCCGTGGCCGGCTGTGCTGCCGCGGAGGCCTCACCACCCCCATACTACTCCCACCGCTGGCCAGGCCATCCCTCCACTCACCCACACCCCCTGTTATTCTGCGGCGACCGCAGCCGAACCAGTGAACCCTCGGACTCCTCTCCGCGCGGGCTTCCACTGCTGCGTCTTCCCCGGCTCCGCGTCGTCCCCTTCCTAGGCCTCGCCGTCGTCCACTGCCCTGGTGCTCTCGGCGCGGCGTGGTCAACGTGGTCAACGACCGACTTCCATCGGAAGAGTACTGTACATGGAGAGGCTGACAGCTGGGTCCACGGCGGCCGCAAGGAAGTGCCTCCTTATTATGCGCAAAATAATTATTTGTCCACCTGACAGCGGGGACCCACCGGACGGGCCACCTTATTTCACGAAAAAACATTTCCCCTCTGACTGCTGGGACCCACCGGACGGGCCACCGTATTTCGCGAAAAAACGTTCCCCCCGCTGTCAGTTCGGACCCACCGAAAGTGCCTCCTTATTACGCACAAAAAAATGAATACTCCCCCTGCTAGCTGGGACCCACCTTGCTGGGAGGCTGACTTGTGGGCCTACTAAGTTGACGGGGACGGAGGGCTTTGTCAACTTAGTCAATATGAACGATTCTAGCTCCAGTGACCGTACGATGTCCATCCAATGGCCGTAGTGCTTCTTCAACCTCTGGTCTTCTTGCTCCAGCCGCCCAAAGCAGCGCCGGTCGTGCCGCCTGCTCCTGCCTCCCGTGGCCGGCTGTGCTGCCGCGGAGGCCTCACCGCCCCCTACTATTCCCACCGCTGGCCAGGCCCTGTGGCGACGGCAGCCTCACACTGCAGCCGAACGAGTGAACCCTCATACTCCTCTCCGTGTGGGCATCCACTGCCGCGTCTTCACCGGCTCCGCGTCGTCCCCTTCCTAGGCCTCGCCGTCGTCCACCGCCCTGGTGCTCTCGGCGCGGCGTGGTCAACGTGGTCAAGGAATGACTTCCATCGGACGTGGACTGTACATGGAGAGGCTGACAGCTGGGTCCATGGCGGCAGCAAGGAAGTGCCTCCTTATTACGCGGAAAATAATGATTCCTCCACCTAACAGCAGGGACCCACCGGACGGGCCACTGTATTTCGCGAAAAAAACGTTTCCCCCCTGACTGCTGGGACCCACCAGCTACACCTTCGCACGCAAGGAAGTGCGTCCAGGCAAAAAAACGATTCGCCCCCCTGACTGCTGGGACCCACCAGCTACATCTTCGCACGCAAGGAAGTGCGTCCGGGTAAAAAAACCAAAACGATTCATCCCCCTGACTGCTGGGACCCACCAGCTACATCTTCGCAGGCAAGGAAGTGCCTGACAGTCGGGACCCACCTGGTCGAAGCGTACGTAGCGTTGTCATTCTGGTCGCGAACGTGTACCTACATATATACTGGTCGATGTAGAGGCGCGCACGTGTTGTAGTAGAGGCGCGTACATGTCGTAGTTGAGGCGCACACGTAGCATGTACACGTACGTACAGCGGCCAGGGTGCAAGAAAGAAAATACGGCCACGTACGTACATACGGGCAGGGTCTCGAACGCCTACTCGCGCATACATACGGCGAGGGCTCGTGTACATGGCTGGGTCGGAACGGAGAAACAGCGTCGTCGTCGTGTTCATGGGGAGGCAACGGAATGCGTCGTGTTCATGGGGAGGCAACGGAATGCGTCGTGTTCATGGGGAGGGGTGTGGCGTACCGCAAAACGGAGGAAACGGACCTCCTACGGTCGAAACGGGGGTCCTGTTGATCGGGAGGAGTGTGGCGTACCGCAAAACGGAGGAAATAGACCTCCTATGGTCGAAACGGGGGTCCTGTTGATCGGGAGGGGTGTGGCGTACCGCAAAACGGAGGAAACAGACCTCCTACGGT